>NW_021680562.1:25427-49725 GCF_001412515.2 Diachasma alloeum
GGTCCTATATACATTTCTACATTGCCTTTTAGTGCTACAAACAGAAGTCATTTTTACCTCTTTCTTCGTTACTACCTGATGAAATTCTGTACGTCTGATAGCATCGTATGACAAGACTATCGGACCCTCCCTTTCGCGTGTCACCATTTCTCTGACAGCTTGATAATTGATATGTTGATTGTTATTGAAGTGTAATGTGATACCTTTCACTTTACACACTTCTTTTGTCTCATTATTACTTGTTAGAACTAGGTACGCATAGAATTTGGGGCCCCCTGATACAAAAGACTTGATATAACTACCCTCCCCGTAACCTTCTAGCTCATTTGTCAAATCACCGAGAAATTTACCGCATTCTGGTTCCCACTCACCGTCTTTTGATACAAATATAATGGAATCTGTATCACAATATAGAACCCTCTCTTGAAGTCTCTCTAAGTAACTGTACAGTTTGAGACGAGCCTGTGCAGTTGTGCAGGCCGCAATAACAACGTTAGCTGTGGGTGTCGGTAGAAGCGCCTCATTTTCATATACAAAATTCACGTACATCATTTTTTCGTTGATGGGAAGCAACCCTGTGATTACCAGTTCAGGGTTATTTATCATTTCTAATAATCTTTGCCTTGTCGCAATTATTTCAGTTTGCGGTAAGTTCTCTCTCTGCCCAAATTTACCCCAAAATGCATTGAGAATTATTTTCGCTAAGGCTCTATATCCTGGATTACAATATATCTTATGTTTCTCGAGTAAGACGCCTTCCTTCGCAAAATATTCTTTTATATAAGCATCTTTATCTTCATCTGTTGAACAACCCTGCGGGTAGTCGGAGGCTTCTTGTTTTTCTTTTAAGAAAGTGTCTACATATTTGTTGAATAACCCGTCTATATTACTTTCCCGGTTGTATTGAACGATCTTGTATTGATAAATTTCAAATATTTTTACGATTCGATAACCGTTTTCAATGGCCTTTCGCAATTCGTCTACAACCCANTTCAAATATTTTTACGATTCGATAACCGTTTTCAATGGCCTTTCGCAATTCGTCTTCAACCCATGTACCTGTAAACCCGCGATCTTCGTCGTCTTGGTGATTCAATGTTTCACAACATGAACGACATAACGGAAACATTAAACGCCCATGAGCACGTATTGGAAGCACAGGGAGATATAAATCAGACGGAGCGACAACGGTGCATTTTACAAGGCCCTCCACATTATCAAGATTATTATCACGACCTATCAACACTTGGCACTCGTCGTCTACGTAAACTTGGGGGTGTCCTATTGGGTATTTACCAGTTTTGTTGACAAAAGGGTACAGAGATGTAACATCAAGATATTTGATCTTTTCAGTATTTGCGGTATCGTAGAGGGTGACCTAATTTTCTGTACGGCCGCCAAAGAAAGCGTCACGAGGATTCAATTCTGCATTTTTCATTAAAGGGGTGGTTGTTTACAAAATCGCGCTCTTGTACGAAATTTTTTAATTGATCATCGAACGTGCAATCTCACATTTCTATCAAAGTGTACCCGAGACGGCGAATCTTATTAGCTGTCAACATGGTACTTTCATACCGGGTATCAAGTGAGTCTCCTGCACGTAACTCCCTATGTCTGTTTATTTTATAACACGTCGTACACCCGTGCCAAAAACATCCGTAAAATTGGAAGACACACTTCTGCTGATTTTCATTCTCGCAATAGCCATCGACCATAATACCGCATGGCAATCGGTATTCTTTAGCGTTACCTGCATGGATAATACGGTTTTCGGAATGTCTTTGCTACAACAATATCCACGATATAGCTTTCTTTGACTATGTAGTTGTGTATCTCGTACCACCCAACGGTAAAATTCCGATTGTATCAGACTGCATAACATTAGTTCTATAAACTTTAGAACAGATCGATGCAATCATACTACATTGGGTAAACGGACAAATACCTGTCTTTTTTAGCAGCATTTCACGAAAAATGATACATGCCCGTCTCAGAATGGTACCATCCATTCGGCAGTAAAATTCTAGCTCGTGTTTGAAATTGAAAACGTAATTCTCTTTTAATTTTTCGTTGTGCCATTCCAACAATTTGTCGCGGTCTTTCTTGAACATGGTGTCGGGAGAAAGATAACTCAAATCTGGTAACGGTCCTACGTAATCAATATTTTCAGGCACATTGAAGAAGTGCGGGAAATACCCTTTGGCTATATCATTATCAAAACCGAATGATTTGGGTAATGCTGACAATCGCCATTTATCGGGCTCAATGACATGAAAATATATTGACGATCTCGTGACAAATGCGATTTTTCACTTGCTGTTACTCCTTCCAAAATTCTTTGGTCACCTCGAGAACTCAGCGGTGCCACGATCCCCCAAAACGGCAGCGGAATCACAGAACTCCATTCATTTCAAAATTACTATCTTCAACGAAAAACAGCCATCGTAGTCTATGAATTTTTAACTTTTGGCAAAGGCGGTTTGCCTGTCTTTGATGGTCGTCAGAGAGTTAAAAAAAGATATGGGAAGGTTAAACATACTTTATTCATTTTTCATTACGAACGCACAAACCATTTCCAACCGATTCTCAACTTACAAGGAGCTATTGCAGGCCGCGGTTTCTGTGAGGTGTGTAACAGAACATTCACAGATAACATTGAACACCGATGCCCTGGGAAATGTCCTAGGTGCAAGGGTGAGACGATCTATCAAAGCCTGCTGCTTATAGTTTGCAATGTCTGTAACCGATGGTTTTTTAAACAGCAATGTCTTGAAAGCCATTTGGAGAAGGGATCGGGAAAATTAAAAAGTAAAAGTTCAGACATGAGTGTCTGTGATTCCCTTAAAGTATGTCAACTAGGTTTCACAGTGATTCGACTAGGGAAACAAAACAAAAAACATGAGTGCGTTATAGTATTCTGCTGAGCGTGCGGGTGTAACCATGAAATAAATCACCATTGCTATATGCCACCACTGAAGACGCATAAGCAGCAACGAACGATTTTCATATTTTACGATTTTGAGACGCAACAGAATGTCATTGTCCGTGATGATGCTGATACAAAATTGCACATCCCTAGGTTTGCCGTAGTACAAAAAGTATGTACACAGTGTTGTCACGACAATGAATTGGATGAAAATTGTCGTAGCTGCGGGAAGCGCGAGTATGTGTTTCAGAATAAAGACACGGCAGTTGCCGGGTTAGTGGATATTGCATTTGCCAAGTATCGTTCCACTGACAAAGTAATTTGTATTGCGCACAACGCGCGTAGCTTCGATGCACAATTTGTTTTACGTTATCTAGTCAACATCAAAAGAACACGACTCCCGAGCGTTATTTTAAACGGTACAAAAATAATGCAAATGCGTGTTGGTAACATAATTTTTCTGGATAGCTTGAATTACTTTCACATGCCGTTGTCAGCNAACGGTTCAAAAATAATGCAAATGCGTGTTGGTAACATGATTTTCCTGGATAGCTTGAATTAATTTCACATCCCGTTGTCAGCATTCCCCAAATCATTCGGTTTTGATAATGATATAGCCAAAGGGTATTTTCCGCACTTCTTCAATGTGCCTGAAAATATTGATTACGTAGGACCGTTACCAGACTTGAGTTATTTTTCTCCCGACACCATGTTCAAGAAAGATCGCGACAAATTGTTGGAATGGCACAACGAAAAATTAAACGAGAATTACGTTTTCAATTTCAAACACGAGCTAGAATTTTACTGCCGAATGGATGGTACCATTCTCAGACGGGTATGTATCATTTTTCGTGAAATGCTGCTAAAAAAGACAGGTATTTGTCCGTNGACCAGACTTGAGTTATTTTTCTCCCGACACCATGTTCAGGAAAGACCGCGACAAATTGTTGGAATGGCACAACGAAAAATTGAACGAGAATTACGTTTTCAATTTCAAACACGAGCTAGAATTTTACTGTCGAATGGATGTTACCATTCTGAGACGGGCATGTATCATTTTTCGTGAAATGCTGCTAAAAAAGACAGGTATTTGTCCGTTCACCCAATGTAGTACGATTGCGTCGATCTGTTCTAAAGTTTATAGAACTAATTTTATGCAGTCTGATACAATTGGAATTTTACCGTTGGGTGGTACGAGATACACAACTACATAGTCAAAGAAAGTTATATCGTGGTTATTCTTGCAGCAAAGACATTCCGAAAACCGTATTATCCATGCAGGTAACGCTAAAGAATACCGATTGCCATGCGGTATTATGGTCGATGGCTATTGCGAGAATGAAAATCAGCAGAAGTGTGTTTTCCAATTTTACGGATGTTTTTGTGATGTGCACGGGTGTACGACGTGTTATAAAATAAACAGGCATAGAGAGTTACGTGCAGGGAACTCACTTGATAGCCGGTATGAAAGTACCATGTTGACAGCTAATAAGATTCGCCGTCTCGGGTACACTTTCATAGAAATGTGAGAGTGCACGTTCGATGATCAATTAAACAATTTCGTACAAGACCGCGTTTTTGTAAACAACCACCCCTTTAATAAAAAATGCAGAATTGAATCCTCGTGATGCTTTCTTTGGAGGCCGTACAGANAACTCACTTGATAGCCGGTATGAAAGTACCATGTTGACAGCTAATAAGATTCGCCGTCTCGGGTACACTTTGATAGAAATGTGGGAGTGCACGTTCGATGATCAATTAAAAAATACCGTACAAGACCGCGATTTTGTAAACAATCACCCTTTAATGAAAAATGCAGAATTGAATCCTCGTGATGCTTTCTTTGGCGGCCGTACGGAAAATTATGTCACCCTCTACGATATCGCAAATACAGAAAAGATCAAATATCTTGATGTTACATCTCTGTACCCTTTTGTCAACAAAACTGGTAAATANAATGTTACATCTTTGTACCCTTTTGTCAACAAAACTGGTAAATATCCAATAGGATACCCCCAAGTTTACGTAGACGACGATTGCCAAGTGTTGATAGGTTGTAATGATAATCTTGATAATGTGGAGGGCCTTGTAAAATGCACCGTTGTCGCTCCGTCTGATTTATATCTCCCTGTGCTTCCAATACGTGCTCATGGGCGTTTAATGTTTCCGTTATGTCGTTCATGTTGTGAAACATTGAATCAGGATATTTGTAATCACCAAGACGACGAAGATCGCGAGTTTACAGGTACATGGGTTGTAGACGAATTGCGAAAGGCCATTGAAAACGGTTATCGAATCGTAAAAATATTTGAAATTTATCAATACAAGATCGTTCAATACAACCGGGAAAGTAATATAGACGGGTTATTCAACAAATATGTAGACACTTTCTTAAAAGAAAAACAAGAAGCCTCCGACTACCCGCAGGGTTGTTCAACAGATGAAGATAAAGATGCTTATATACAAGAATATTTTGCGAAGGAAGGCATCTTACTCGAGAAACATAAGATAGAGTTGTAATCCAGGGATAGATCCTTAGCGAAAATGATTCTCAATGCATTTTGGGGTAAATTTGGGCAGAGAGAGAGAACTTACCGCAAACTGAAATAGTTGCGACAAGGCAGAGATTATTAGAAATGATAAATAACTCTGAATTGGGTTGTGAATCACAGGGTTGCTTCCCGTCAACGAAAAAATGATTCCGTGAATTTTGTATATGAAAATGAGGCACTTCTACCGACACCCACAGCTAACGTTGTTATTGCGGCCTACACAACAGCACAGGCTCGTCTCAAACTGTACAGTTACTTAGAGAGACTTCAAGAGAGGGTTCTATATTGTGATACAGATTCCATTATATTTGTATCAAAAGACGGTGAGTGGGAACCAGAATGCGGTAAATTTCTCGGTGATTTGACAAATGAGCTAGAAGGTTACGGGGAGGGTAGTTATATCAAGTCTTTTGTATCAGGGGGCCCCAAATTCTATGCGTACCTAGTTCAAACAAGTAATAATGAGACAAAAGAAGTGTGTAAAGTTAAAGTATCACATTACACTTCAATAACAGTCAACATGTCAATTATCAAGCTGTCAGAGAAATGGTGACACGCAAAAGGGAGGCTCCGATACTCTTGTCATACGATGCTATCAGACGCACAGAATTTCATCAGGTAGTAACAAAGAAAGAGGTAAAAAATGACTTTTGTTTGTAGCACTAAAAGGCAATGTAGAAATGTATATAGGACGGTGCCATATGGGTATGTAGCAAACGAATGACGAATAATAATAAATGAAATGTGATGATTTTTGCCGAGGTATATAATCGTGGCGTCAACATTTTTATTCAATTTCCCACTCCCACGATATTCGTATTTTCGTCTCGTCTCAGTCTTAGTTGTATTTGCGCCTGAGCAACATCTCATTATCGATATTGTCATGGATATACAGGGTTATAAAGGACACTATAACCGCTTTATAGCAAAGGAAATTGCAGTAGTTGCGCTAAAAGGTGATTTGTCTTGGCACTGGCTTCTCAAATCATGTGAACCGTTGAAAATTCCCCATAAATACAGGAAGGAGTATAAGTGGGTAACTACACACCATCACGGAATTGACTGGAGCGTTGGAAACGTTAAATTCAAAGATCTGATGCAAAATCATTTACGGCGTATAGTGCATCGTGCAGACCGTATATTTGTACGGGGTTCTTGCAAAGCGGATTTCATCTGGAAACACACAGCAAAAGAAGTTATAGACCTTACCGAGGAAGAAGACGATTGTCCGTCGTTTCGTAAGATGGAAAAATCTTCAGTTGTATGTGATTACCATGCGACATTGAGCAGACAGAACACCAAACACCACGTATATTGCGCTCTAGCCCAAGCTCACCAGCTTTGTGATTGAAAAAACAAAATTTCTTCTGTGGAGACGTGGTTGTAATTATAAATATAAAGAATTTTTATATGTGAATCCTATCTACAGTGATGTCATTCTTTTTGTTCGTTATAGTGGCTACTGTGTATAAAAACGTGATGTCCATGGTTCTTCACCATCAGTCTCGATCATGGATACGCGTTGGAAACAACCATGGACGTCTATAATAAGTGACCCCACGGGGTACGGAAAAACAGTTTTTGTCAAACCATTTTTGCAATACCTATCTTTCATGTCCGACACAAAATTTTCACGAATTCTTTTTTATTATGCTGAATGGCAACCCACATACATGCAATACCCAAACGCTAATTTAATTGAGTTCCGCGAAGGATTACCACAAAGTCAAGATTATAGTTCTGATTTACGACCCAAGTTGATTATTATTGACGATTTGATGCGTGAGTCATCGAACCATACCATTACCGATCTCTTCACGAAAGGTAGTCATCATAAAAATCTGAGTGTAATTTTCATNCGACACAAAATTTTCACGAATTCTTTTGTATTATGCTAAATGGAACCCACATACATGCAATACCCAAACGCTAATTTAATTGAGTTCCGCGAAGGACAACCACAAAGTCAAGATTATATTTCTGATTCACGAACCAAGTTGATTATTATTGACGATTGGATGAGTGAGTCATCGAACCATACCTTTACCGATCTCTTCACGAAAGGTCGTCATCATAAATATCTGAGTGTAATTTTCATAACACAGAATATATTTCACCAGGGACGGGGTCAAAGAGATATTTCTCCGAATTTTAATTACATTGTGATTTTCAATAATCCTCGGGATCGTGCACCAATTCAGCACCTCGCGCGACAAGTTTATCCTGACAACCCCAGGTTTTTACAAGAAGCCTACCTAGACGCCCCCTCACGGCCGCATGGTTATATACTGCTGGATCTGAAACAATCCACACCTGAAGATTATCGAGCACGCAGTTCGATCTTTCCAAATGACGAAAAACAGTTCGTGTACGTACCGCGGAAAGGTATAACTCAAAGGTAATAAGATACAAACGTGTCAGTTTTCCTTATACCATGTCGGCGCGAGGTACGTCCACTAAGAGATTGACAATTGCCATTCAAGCGCTTTGTCATTTGAATAAAGAACAGCGGGAGGCGTTACTTAGAAAAGCTGATACGGGGTTAATACGTTGTATATGTGAGTCTGCATTAAACATCTTACGCGGTAATATACCAATCGGTAAATCTCAGAAAGATAACTTAAAACCATAGAAAAATGTACTTCGTGATTTGGCTGTTGGAAAAAACTGCCTATCAAAAAGAAGACGATTATCATTCAGAGAGGGGGGTTCCTCCCGCTGCTTCTAGCACCTATAATAGGTACTTTGATTTCAAACCTCATTAGTAAATAGTATTAGTGAAACAATCAAAAGAGATGGAATATGCCCGGAAGATGATACTTGTTCCAGAAGACAGGATTGGTACCATTACTGATGACAGGGGTCAGACACTCATGACGTTTGATAACCGTATCACTATGCCAAAAAGTGGACAAACACAGGGAGCGACATTGTCACGTCTTGATAATGAAAAGACGGAAATCTTAGAATCGGGTTCATACGCTGATGAACGTGAGAAATGGAACGCATATCAACAGATTTTACAACCTTATCTCAGTTTGGTACACAATTCTCATCAGTTGTCGATGGATACTGAGACTTTTGATAGCCCGAAAGAATCAACCTACCAAAAACATGGTCAAATTTTACCGATTCGGCCACGTTTTTCCAGTTCTCGTGTGCATGATTACGTGGTGCATGGATCAGCAATTGAAAACCGTCGAAAATCACAATCGGTGATTCACAGATAGAGTTACACGCTTGTGCCTTCTTATGATTCATTAGCTGTCAGTTTTATAAATTTCTCATAGGACAAAGACAAACCATCAAAACTGCAAATTTTATAACACGTGATGCAACGGTCATGATAGAGTTACACTTACGTGTCTTTTGTGATGACTCAACGCCAACACCCGTAAAATTTTAACGAATCTTTCTGGGTGATGCAACCACTACTATTGGCTGATCTCCTAATTACAACTACATGATTGGTAGAACCGTGGAGGAGGGGGTAATAAGTGTGAATAGTAAATATTTGAGGATTTCCCAAGAATTATCAGTACTCCGCCAACAGTTGTTGCGTATCCGCGGCTGAGTTTCCTGCGAGATTTGGAGAAATAGAGGTATGTAATTAATTTGCAAGTTTCGTTCATAAGATTGATTCCATCTGATGATATCAATTTGTATTCATTTTGATTGTGTCCATTTCGATTACATCTTTAAACGATTGTTAATCATCGACTTGATGAGAAATAAAGTTGTTAAAATTAAATCTAGTAATTTTAAATGATGAGAATATTCTTATAAGAAAGAGAATGTTATCAACTTGTCTCTGCAGATGTCAGATTTGTAAGGTAAGCACATGTGGAGAGGGCTAGTCTGAGCTTCGACAGCTAGTGTGGGTTACGGTGGAGAAGATGTCACAGAGTGCACGTGCATTTTTTTCAGTCCTCAGTGAAGCGCGGCCGTGACAAGATCTTAATTATCGAGAAGTGTTGTTTCAGTGATCAAACATTTGGATTATTGTGTGTGTGTGTGTGTGTGTGTGTGTGGTAGAGTGGGTATTTTTATGACGGGGAAAAACTTTATACCCCCCACTAGCACCGCCACCCCCCAGGACGAGCCGACACCATCCACCAGCGCGTATATCCCAAATCCATCGCGCCCCGCCACACCCTCCTCGGACACGTCGTCATCATACTGATGAGCATGATTGATCCACCCTGATCAGAGGTTTGAACAGGGACCCCATCGCCATCGAGGCAGACCCGGACCCGTACGAGTTGCGGGACGGGTATGACGCGCTGGACCCCTGATTCCCGGACCGCCGGGGGACTCTTCGGGTAGAGCAACCTCTCATTCTCTCAGCTGAGCATCTGGAGAATGATACTCGGCACCGGAGTCTCAGTGGACCACCCCAGCTGGGATGTTGGCAGAGGGATGGACCATTCCCCATGCTTATTGAGCCAGCCGATTACACCCAGGAGCGCCTGGTTAGCTGGTTGGAAGAGGATCGTCGCGAGCGCGATAATTGAGACGCCGAGGACGTGGAGTTGGCCCAGGTGTCGCTGTTCGGGGAGTCAGATGAGGACAAGGACATAGAAGAACTATTGAACAGGGAGTGGTAGTGTCATCTCTCCAGTGCCTATGGACCCACAGTGCTAGTGGTTTAGTGACAGTTAGATTTAATGCATGAAATTATCAATGACGATTTTCCGATTTTTCGGAGCCCTGTGAGGAGAGTGCAGTGACAGGTAAATTATTCTTTCAATATGTTTACGGTTCTCGCGGATTTTATTGGGGCACCGGTATGCACTCCCAGTTCGAAAAATTTTGACCCCCCGAATTTTTGCTAAATATTGAGGCCTGAGGGCCAACCGTTCCTCCAAAACCACTCGGGATTGGGATACGCGTCCGCAGTACACGATTTACCCCTCCGCTCATACACGTCAGAGCCGCGTTATTGCGGTCGGTGCGATGGTGGGTCCCTAAATATATTAGCGATGGAGGGGGCCAATATTTTTGACCCCCAAATTTTGGTATCGCGGCCGAGGGACCAGCGGTTCCCCCAAAACTGCTAGGGGTTGGGGTACCCGTCCTCAGTATACGCTGTACCCTCACCGCGCACATACATCGGAGCCGCGCTAATCCGATCGTTGTGGTGGTGGGGTCCTATACATACAAGCGGTGTTGGGGGGTAAAATTTTTGACCCCCAAATTTTAATTTCGTGGTCGAGGGACCAGCGGTTCTCCCGAAACCGCTCGTGGTTGGGATACGTGCCTGGGTGACGCACCCGCAGCCACGCTGTACCCCACGGTTCACACACGTCGGAGCCGTGCTACTCTGACAGGTGTGGTGGTGGGGCCATATCGACTTTAGGTGGGGGGCGCCATAGTAGTTCTCATACTACTGTCGTCGATGTCGACTTCACCGACGATCTCGCGATACGCTGTTCGAGAATTGCGGGGTCGACTTGTGATAAGTTGTGCACGTGCTACTGAACCCTTTTATCCCGCATGGTCTCCGGTTGCATAAAATTTGCAGTCACAAAATCAAATCCGTCGAGTTTGACATCACTCAAACCCGCGAAATAATCATCGACTGGGGGGCCATCGTACGTCCGCGTACTTCATGCCAAATAATGCGCGGCATGCCCTGTCGACTAAAACATCATAAGATCCTACTGGACTGCCCCCTACGCTTGACAGAAAAACGCGGAGACACGCGAGATCTGTTGAACGGACATATTCCGTAATTTTAGTCCATCGTACTCAGTAATTTATATGACAGCAATTGTGTGTTGATAATATAACAACGGAATTTTAGTTCCGAATCCGAATATTCCACGAATAGTTCAACGATGAAATTGAATGCGTGAATTTTATTAACAATTTCTCCGAAATATTAACCATTCACCGTAGAAAAATTACTAATAAAATAGAAAACTTTATAATTCATATCAACCGTTAATGGGCCCAAAAGCCCCACTTTGGGCGCCAAAAAGTTGTGAGGTATTTTTCCATTTACGTACGCGGGCATCATACGTGTGCTCATTCACGAACTTGTAACGAGATTTTCTCGTTACGGTAAACTGTTTTACCAACACGAAAACCAATGAGTCAAGAATGATTAGAGTGAGGGACAGAGAGGAGAGCGACATCTAACGCCAGCTGAAGAAGCTGAGCGAGAGATGAGAGTGACATCGAACGGCGGTTCAAGTGAACTGCTCGTGAGGTGAATAGACCAATCAAATAATGCCAAGAGGCGTGGTTTGGGTGAAACCATGCTTCTGAACATTATAGAGAGGCTGTCGATACCCTGTCGCCTCATCTAGAAACTCGCCCAGCTATGTTTGGGGGAAACGGGCCTACGTACTGGCGTTCCAACTGGGTGATTCTAGAGGCGCTATCGACTTAGACTAGGGACCAACAGTTAGTTGAGAGGACTGGCGCCCCCTCGATTGCCGTCGAGCTGATTGGTGGTGGTGGGGTAACGGTTGACCCACAGCCGCTGAGATGTTCAGACTAGGGGGAGAAGGCCCTAGTAGATTTCGAAACAATCGGTGACAGGCACTGGAGTCGAGCGGATGTAAATCGACGATGGTTGGAAGTGGCATTAGTCCATTATGGATTATGAGGGTCCGTTGTGAGGCCAAGGTCCGGAACAGCGAGAGAATGGGACGCTTCGGCGTCCCAAACAGAAGGATCGGATTACTTTGAGGACGTGGAGTGTTTTAATTCCATGTTCTCAGGATCCATCACTTCGGACGAAAGAAGTGGTGTTGGCGTGGATCCGTGGGCCGGGAGTTAGGCCGACTCGTGGAGGCCCGATCGCACGTACCTCCACGACGAGTACTCTGGGTGTTGGCCCGCGATGATAGTGCTTTTACCGCACATTGAGTTTTAGTTGTGGTGGGCACAGGTGGGTGAGAACAACTCTCCGGATACCTGTGTCGCATGTGCCTCTCAGTGTTCGGCGCTCCGAGGAGTAAGAAGGATTCGCAAGTGATGGTCGACTTCTCCAGAGTTGAGCCACTCTGGAGAGGAAAGGAATACGTCAGAGGACTGTAAACATCCTCGGCGAAAGATACATGGAGGAATGGCTCCTGGAAGATATGCTTAATCGAAGTCTCTCGGCTGAAGAGCCGAGGATCGATCGAGTGAAATACTCCTAGTATGGTGAACCTCGCCCACTCTACCGTTTTACGCTGATGCTGGCTCGGCATTGTTAGCCCCGCCACGAAAAGTCCTCAGGGTAGACGAGTTAGCCTCTGAGGCCGGTTTACCGTTGGATTTTCCGTGAAAATCCAGCTGGCGCCTGACTTAATTGAGCGATAGAGGAGATGCCCAAAATAGTTTGGGATATTTGCTGGTGGAGCACTGGCGAAAATCCTTTACAAACTTTAGTCAACGGTTAGTCGCCCTGAATAAAACCTCTCTACCTGAATGAAGTATGAAGGTGATCAACGAGAGGAACCAAAAAAAAATCCCAGAAGGGCGCCAGTCCTTTTAACCTTCAAAGGACAAGGTCAGGATGTGAAAGCGCGTTCCACGACCAGCTCAGGAAACCGCGGAGGCATGTGGGAACGGGCAAAAAAAATGATGCACTCAACACCGTGTAAAATAAATGTATTCTAACAAAAAAAAATTGAAGGGGTAAATTCCCCGACTCGATATAAAAAAATAGTATATTTCGTTACGAGTGCGGAAAAGTGTTTTTTGGCTCATGGGAGGTTTATAGCACGAGCCGAAGGCGAGTGATATAATCCCACGAGCCAAAAAACACTTTCCCACGTGCAGCGTGCCTAAAAAGTTACTTTTTCGCACAGCGTGATGAAAAACATATTAAACCTAAATAATAATCATAGAAAACGGTAGTGATAATTNTTTTAGTTGTGGTGGGCACAGGTGGGTGAGAACAACTCTCCGGATACCTGTGTCGCATGTGCCTCTCAGTGTTCGGCGCTCCGAGGAGTAAGAAGGATTCGCAAGTGATGGTCGACTTCTCCAGAGTTGAGCCACTCTGGAGAGGAAAGGAATACGTCAGAGGACTGTAAACATCCTCGGCGAAAGATACATGGAGGAATGGCTCCTGGAAGATATGCTTAATCGAAGTCTCTCGGCTGAAGAGCCGAGGATCGATCGAGTGAAATACTCCTAGTATGGTGAACCTCGCCCACTCTACCGTTTTACGCTGATGCTGGCTCGGCATTGTTAGCCCCGCCACGAAAAGTCCTCAGGGTAGACGAGTTAGCCTCTGAGGCCGGTTTACCGTTGGATTTTCCGTGAAAATCCAGCTGGCGCCTGACTTAATTGAGCGATAGAGGAGATGCCCAAAATAGTTTGGGATATTTGCTGGTGGAGCACTGGCGAAAATCCTTTACAAACTTTAGTCAACGGTTAGTCGCCCTGAATAAAACCTCTCTACCTGAATGAAGTATGAAGGTGATCAACGAGAGGAACCAAAAAAAAATCCCAGAAGGGCGCCAGTCCTTTTAACCTTCAAAGGACAAGGTCAGGATGTGAAAGCGCGTTCCACGACCAGCTCAGGAAACCGCGGAGGCATGTGGGAACGGGCAAAAAAAATGATGCACTCAACACCGTGTAAAATAAATGTATTCTAACAAAAAAAAATTGAAGGGGTAAATTCCCCGACTCGATATAAAAAAATAGTATATTTCGTTACGAGTGCGGAAAAGTGTTTTTTGGCTCATGGGAGGTTTATAGCACGAGCCGAAGGCGAGTGATATAATCCCACGAGCCAAAAAACACTTTTCCCCGTGCAGCGTGCCTAAAAAGTTACTTTTTCGCACAGCGTGATGAAAAACATATTAAACCTAAATAATAATCATAGAAAACGGTAGTGATAATTGCAAAATCATAAACTCCGACTAGCGGAGAGAGCTAACGAAACTCGATTTGATCTTCCATAAATCTTGGTAATTATTAACCAAAGAATTCAATGGCGTGGATACCGCACGGACGCGAGGAATACCCAAACGCGACGACGACGTGAGAGCCACGCGGACAAAAAAAAACTGATGTTCAGTAAATAAGAAAATTAATTAGGCCCAAGGCCACTGAGTGCCGCGTCTCACAGTACAACTACTTAGTACTCAAACGGTGCCCAAATGGCGACTGGAGGCTATACGTTAGAAAGCCATCCGACCACTCACAAACAAAATTACACTCNCTGTAAACATCCTCGGCGAAAGATACATGGAGGAATGGCTCCTGGAAGATATGCTTAATCGAAGTCTCTCGGCTGAAGAGCCGAGGATCGATCGAGTGAAATACTCCTAGTATGGTGAACCTCGCCCACTCTACCGTTTTACGCTGATGCTGGCTCGGCATTGTTAGCCCCGCCACGAAAAGTCCTCAGGGTAGACGAGTTAGCCTCTGAGGCCGGTTTACCGTTGGATTTTCCGTGAAAATCCAGCTGGCGCCTGACTTAATTGAGCGATAGAGGAGATGCCCAAAATAGTTTGGGATATTTGCTGGTGGAGCACTGGCGAAAATCCTTTACAAACTTTAGTCAACGGTTAGTCGCCCTGAATAAAACCTCTCTACCTGAATGAAGTATGAAGGTGATCAACGAGAGGAACCAAAAAAAAATCCCAGAAGGGCGCCAGTCCTTTTAACCTTCAAAGGACAAGGTCAGGATGTGAAAGCGCGTTCCACGACCAGCTCAGGAAACCGCGGAGGCATGTGGGAACGGGCAAAAAAAATGATGCACTCAACACCGTGTAAAATAAATGTATTCTAACAAAAAAAAATTGAAGGGGTAAATTCCCCGACTCGATATAAAAAAATAGTATATTTCGTTACGAGTGCGGAAAAGTGTTTTTTGGCTCATGGGAGGTTTATAGCACGAGCCGAAGGCGAGTGATATAATCCCACGAGCCAAAAAACACTTTCCCACGTGCAGCGTGCCTAAAAAGTTACTTTTTCGCACAGCGTGATGAAAAACATATTAAACCTAAATAATAATCATAGAAAACGGTAGTGATAATTGCAAAATCATAAACTCCGACTAGCGGAGAGAGCTAACGAAACTCGATTTGATCTTCCATAAATCTTGGTAATTATTAACCAAAGAATTCAATGGCGTGGATACCGCACGGACGCGAGGAATACCCAAACGCGACGACGACGTGAGAGCCACGCGGACAAAAAAAAACTGATGTTCAGTAAATAAGAAAATTAATTAGGCCCAAGGCCACTGAGTGCCGCGTCTCACAGTACAACTACTTAGTACTCAAACGGTGCCCAAATGGCGACTGGAGGCTATACGTTAGAAAGCCATCCGACCACTCACAAACAAAATTACACTCACCGTTGATCCACGATAAACTCCAGGGAAACCTCGTCTGGACCCTTGGCTACGGCAGCGATCTCGGACGATGACCGGAAAAATTCAGACACAATACCCCAAAGACTAATTACTTGAATTTTCTAAGGAGCTCGAACAGGGAATCGACTTAATTGCGCAGAGCGACTTTACAAGCTGAAATCCCAGCGAAGAGTGATTCCTCAGGCAATACATCGCCCCGAGCAACCTCAATTTCTCTCGTACCCTCACGCTAATCTACCGATGTCGCACGGAGAATTCATGTTCTAATCGTGCATTTGCACTGGCCATAATTCCTAATTTAATGGTCCCAAAGACTTGGGACTTACGTCTGGCAATCGATGAACTGTTCCGCATTCAACGACGGCGGGGCCAACATGATCCGATGCTCCCTTGATGCTACAGCCTGAGTTTTTTATGTGGTGGCCTTGCGCCAGAGTAACATCGGTGAGATGGTGGGGTTCCACACGTAGAGGCCTTAGTTGCCTGCTGGTGTGCGACTATCATCTCTCGCGTGCTTGTTGGTGTAAGTCTCTACAGACTCGGTGTGTGCGTGCTCGCCGGTGTCCCAACTCGTTATTTGCCGTAGCGCCGACTTCGTAGCTCTCCCCGATGCTCCGCTCCACTCCCCTCGTCACAAAGCTCACGCGTAACCCGCGGTGAGCGCAACAGCGTTAGAATTGAGCGATAAAATAAACAAAAATAAAATCAATACGAGAACTAATTGTGCAAATATGGCCTTGGGTGATTCGACTCCTCGCTGAGGTAATTACCTAATTTCCCCCCTCCCTCCCCTTTCAATCGGCGGTCAGTTCAGGCGAGGAACAGTACATGATTTCTATGTTGTTACAATATATATATTACATTTATAGAAAATTATTCCAAGATAAAGTGAAATTTTTCCAAGTCATGCATGGTGGAATAGATTGACCTCAAAAACCGTTATACTCTTTTCTTTTGGAGAGGATCAATGAATTGTGAAATTATGAATTCAGGCCCGGTTGCATCAGCTTCAGGTGACAAAAACTTCAGATGAAGAGAAATGTAAATTTTAATGTTCAATGGATTGTTTTACCCGGGAGAGTAACTCAAATTTATCCCAGGAACAATAAATAATAATTTATCCTCGAGTGAAATCAGTGATAAGGGAAGACTACTGTGAGTTTTAAAAGTCGTCGTTTATTGGAGAGAGACTTTTCATATGTTGAAGATCGATTATATAGATCTGGAAACGAATAATTAGTCCAAAAACAATTTTTTTTCATTTTTCGTTTATCCGAAACCGGTTAAAATGCCAAAAACAGTCCAGGGCTTCCAATTCTTGAGCTACGAATGATTTTTTTCTTCAAAATTTTCGCAAAAATATGTGGAATAACAATTACGAGCTATTTTTTTTTAATTCACCTCTTATATGGCTACATTTGCTTTTTCTTAAACAAATAGTGAATTTTTTTATGTGAAAAAAAAACTAAATCAACTGTGTAGAAGTCGAGTTCCAAAAAACTGGCTCGTAATTGTTGTTCCACACATTTTCCGGAAATTTTGAAAAAAAAATTCTGTGGAAGCTGAAAAATTGAAGGCTCTAGACTGTTTTTAGCATTTTAAGCGTTTTCGGGCAAACGAACAATAAAAATCTTTTTTTTTTGCACTAATTACTCGTTTTCAGATACATTCAATCGATCTTCAAAGTTTAACAAGTCTCACTCCAATAACCCACGAATTTTTAAACTCACAGTAGTCTCCCCTTAAATCAAATGGAACTACTTGAGTCAAATGGAATAAAAAAATATTCGTTCGGTCAGATATTCAAAAATGATGATCCCTAGGATATAATTGATCTGGACGCTAAATTTTACCATGGGGTTTATTTGGTTAACAGGGCTTGGTGCAACCGGGCCTCATTCTTCAAAATAAAAATGGGATTGGATGGATATTACAAATTACGAAATACCATTTCTAATTCTGTATTCCAATTTCTTCAATTTTAATATTTAAGCCATTTCCCAAGTTGAAATTTACTGAACAACTGAATTGTAAAATAATTTATTCATTCTTCCCATTAAAGATGCTATAGTATGAATATCATGAAAATTATTACTGTAAATGTAAATGGTGGTACATGTCTCCACAAAGGTAAATTATTCCTTTCCTGAAAGGAAAATATGTGAAGAAAATCGTAGAGACCTCCGGTCTTGCTAAAATTTGAACTTTCATCATGACATTCCGCTTGATCAAAGATCTCTTTTTAACTTTAGGGCCCTTCTGTGGCTTGAGCAAGCCCCGTCGCCCATCATGAGACTTCAAAAGATAGAACGTCGGTTTGTATCGGGCATCTGAGTCAGAACAATCAGTGATTTTAGACACATGGACGAAGTGGGAATCATTGCCTCCTCGGCAATCACGCACTTAAGTTTTAAAATGAGTCATTAGTTGAAAAATTTCCAACTCAATCTCGATTTCTACATTTTTTTCTCACAATCTGAATCAGGGCCAAGACGGTTATAAGAATCAGCAATTTTCGAAAAATCCCCCTTCTGAAGGGGTCGACCATCCAATTTCCAAAAAGACCTATTAGGGGCAGAAGAGTCTACAGTTTCCGAAATATTCATCCCCCTTCCCACCAGCAGTCCGATTTAGGGTTAGAAGCATATAGAAAAAATTCACCCCCTGTAACCCTCAACCAAGAACCAAAAATTCCGTTCCCCCTCTCTTCGCAGCCTTCACAATCATATTTAAGCTCAGAAGGGTCAGAAAAAATTCCCTCCCCCACTTTGGCCTTCCCACAATGCGATTAAAGGTACGAAGGGTCAGAAAAAAATCCCCTCCTCCTTGCATCCACAACAAGGACCTCAAAATACCCCCCTTCCTCACCATCGCACCCTCAACTAGCCGATTTGGGGTCAGAAGGGTCAGGAAACATTCCCCACCACCCTTGGACTTCCCACAATCAGATTGAGGGTCAGAAGGGTCAGAAAAAATTCTCCCCCCCTCGCACCATTCGCAATTCGATTTAGGGTCAGAAGGGTCAGAAAAAGATTTCCCTCACTCCTTGGACTTCTCACAATGTAATTGATGGTCAGAAGAGTCTAGAAAAAAACTCCCCACCCCCCTTGGACTTAACACAATGCGATTAAGGTTCAGAAGGGTCAAAAAATTCCTCCCTTCCTGCCCATCCCACCCTCAATTATCCGATTTAGGGTCAGAAGGGTCAGAAAAAATTCCCCCCCTCCGGACTTCCCACAATGCGGTAAAGGGTCACAGGGGTCAGGAAAAATCCTCTCCCCCATGCATCCTCAACGAAGAACGCAAAATTCCCCCCTCCCCGCCCGATTTAGGATTAGGAGGATCAGAAAAATATTCCCCTTGGATCTTCGACAATCCGATGTAGGGTCTGAAGGGTCAGAACCCCTCCCCCCCTCCTGGGACCCTTCGCAATTCGATTTAGGGCCAGAAGGGTAAGGAAAAAAAATTCCCCCCACCCTTGGACAACCCACAATGCGATTAAGGGTCAGAAGGGTCAGGAAAAATTCATCCACCCCCCCTCGCACCTTTCGCGAATCGATATAGGGTCAGATGGGTAAAAAAAGCACCCCTCTCCCCGTCGAACGCACAAAAATTCGATTTAGGGTCAGAAGGGTCAGAAAAAAAATTCCCCTCGCCCCTCGGATCCGCCGCAATCCGAATTGGGGTCTCGAGGATAGGAAAAAAATCCCCCCCCCCTCACATTGGACTTACCACAATGCGATTAAGGGTCAGAAGGGTCAGGAAAAATTCATCCACCCCCCCTCGCACCTTTCGCGAATCGATATAGGGTCAGATGGGTAAAAAAAGCACCCCTCTCCCCGTCGAACGCACAAAAATTCGATTTAGGGTCAGAAGGGTCAGAAAAAAATTCCTCCTCTCCCCCCCTTGGTCTTCCCACAATGCGATTAAGGGTCAGAACGGTCAGAAAAAAACCCTCCCTCTTGCATCCTCAGTAAAGAACCCAAAATTCCCCCCTACCCATCGCACCCTCAACTATGTGATTTATGGTCAGAAGGGTCAGAAAAAAAATTCCCCTCGCCCCTCGGATCCGCCGCAATCCGAATTGGGGTCTCGAGGATAGGAAAAAAATCCCCCCCCCCTCACATTGGACTTACCACAATGCGATTAAGGGTCAGAAGGTTGAAAAATATCGCTCGATCGCACCTTCAACTATCCGATTTAGGGTCACAAAAGTAAAAAAAAAATTCCCCTCCCCCTTGGACTTCCCACAATGCGATTAAGGGTCAGAAAAATAATTCCCCTCACCCCTCGCACCGGCATCGAAAAACCAAAAATTCGACCCCTCCCCCGTGCGTCCTCTGAGAATAACACCAAAAATCAATTGTTTGATTAATCATTAAAAAATTAATTTAAAAACCGGCCGATGCTATTCCACTGTCGACTCATTCGGCAGGCGGCTGGCCTGCGACTGCTGCTGTGCTGCTGACTTGACCGACCTACTCGGTAATTCGGCGCTGCCGCCATGTCGCGGAATCTCCTCCACACGACGTTCTAGTGGCATTAGGCACACTAGCAGTAATTTCTTCAAATTCATCAAAAAAACTCAATTAATGAGTGATAACTGACACTAATCTTCTGATGATTAACTTCCCAATCATTATTCCACTTTATTTCGATCATTTTCATGCTTTTTAGGCCCAAAAATGCACATCTACACACATCTACGGAACATCTACGCTATACCGTAGATGTAACGTGTTCCATAAATCTCCAGGGCAAGTTAATTCGCTAATCTTTCACGACTACTACCCATGTGTGATGTCCAGAATTTTGATAGGAAAATTAAATGAAAAATAATATACATATAGACATAATGCAAATTAATAAGTCAAATAAATGACGAAAAATTTCATCACTTAAACTCAATAAATCCAAAAACAATGGAATTGAGAGCATCATTGCTGAAATGTTTCACTCAACTTGACCCCTTTTCTCAAAATCACAATTCGCAGATGGAGGAATGGTTGAGCATCAGTAAATCGAAAACCCCAAAAACCGAGTGAACTACTTTCCTGAAGACGATTTAAAAGTGGGAAAAATCAATCGCACGACATTTTCTACCAATTAAAAATTGACTCGTTGGAGCCCCCACGAGTCAAGTGGCTCGGAAAAACCAATAAAAACTCCAGAAAAATCAAAATTAATCAGTCTTCAAGCAACGACGGAGCAGTAATAATTCTGGTCAAAATAGTTCACTTAATCGGGGGATTTTTCAATCCTTCAATATAATACAATAATTCGCAGTTTCGAAATTAGGCTGAATAGTTACCGAACTAATAGTAGGCTACAAAGAATTTGAATTATCCGAAAATCAAATTTCCTTAACCGAGTGGGGGACTTTTTTTGTATTTAAAGAATCAGGCTATTGCGAAGCGTTGAGGACAGTCTCACCCAAAACTATTAACTTTAATTACCCTGTCAAACATTTCGAAATGAAAATAAACTATACGAGTGGAAGAAAGTGTTTTTGTGAGAGTATACATGATAACCACTAGTGAATCCAGTTGGTGAGAAAATTGCGAATTCAACCAAGGATCCATATAAAAAAATTGATATATAAATGGAACCGAATTGTGAGTAATTAAATTTTGTGAAACAATTAGAATCAGATCCTTCAGATCATTCCAAGGGTATATAAATTTTTGTACAATGCAGACTTAAGCTTTTGTAAATTGAGCAGTTCTCAAAATAATAATGAAAATCGAATTTAATTGCCAATACATCTCTAGATTTCTTGATTCGTGAATATTCCTAAGTAAAATTTTATATCTAAACAAAATGCCCGTATTTCGTATATTTCCTGTCAAAATCGAGCTGCCATTAAATATTTTAATGAAAAGGTGAGAGTATGAACCCAACTTCGTACAGTGAATTTTAATTTTAATCGTTTTAGCTATCATTTTAATAAAACAATTGAAAAGATAGTCCTCCGACGCTGATAATTTCTCCAGACATCACACATGAAACAGAATGAGGCATTGAATCTTAAATTTTGACAAGTTCTTGCTACCCATTTAGTGAAAGAGATATAATGTTCTTTATTAACTGGAAGAATTTGGAATAGTATGAGAATTTTGATATGCAAGATTACAACTCCTATGCCCAGCTCCGTGATATTTTCCTGTTAAATGACCGCGATCACGAGCTTTATCACTTTCATTCAAAGAATTTTTACACATGTAACATGTCACTGCTGGTCCGAAATCCTCAATTTGCTGAGTTGATAAGTTTTCCTTTTTCAGTTTGGTGTTCAAGCATTTATCTACTCTGTATGATAGCAGCTTCATCTCTGTTGAAAACCACTCAATGCAATGTGGCCCTCGATGGGTTTTGACTTGTGATAATGAATCATGAAAAGCATATTTCACATAGGATGCGATACTATGAGGGATATCATGATCATTCTCTTTTGACTCTATTAAACATTCTAAATCTACGTAAGCGGCAAATGGGACAGTTTCTGCATGTTTGAAATTCTTAAAGTTCAAAATTTTATTTTCCTCTTCAGGCAAGACCATTCGTACTTTATTCAAATTTTCCTATGATAGCTCTATCGGGATGAGTTAGCTTTTCTTCTTCTGTTATTATTGCTTCATATTTTTCATTAATTTCTCTGCAAGTTAGCTTTCTGATTTTTCAAATGTAACGTTTCAAATTAATTCAAGTAGGTATTAATAAAATTTTTCTATTACCATTTAATCGAAGTGTCGAGGGAGAGAGAGAACCGTAAAAAAGACAATCAGTTGTAAAGAAGAAAGGAATAATAAGAATAATGATGATAACATTCCATTGAGTTGAAAATCTGACAAAATGAGTTGAAAATGAATCTTATATAATAGAATGATAAACAATCAACTATGCATGATAGAAGGAAATAATTTGCAAAATAACCATTCGGAAGCCTATTGCTAAGGGCAATTTGCCACTTGTTCCAAAGATATTATTAATGTTTTCGAAATAATCACAATATTGTTTTCGTCTTCTTCGCATATTCGACAGATATTATCATAAGGAATATTTTGACACCAAAATACCTTTATACGTCTTACAATCGATGTTTTGAAAAAGATTTTGAAATGTTCTTTCATGTTTTGAAATGTTTGCAAATGTTTACAAATGTTTTGAAAGTGTTTTTCAGCTGCATGCAAATGGTTTTTCACATTCATCAATGTTTTTCAAATGTATGCGAATGGTTTTTAATGTTCTTAAATATTGGTTCCGAATGGAAACATTGTAATCATTCAAATTTAAGTTGTCGATTTATCTTGATATATTGAACCATTATGATTCAAAAAGTCCAAAAGTGCAATTTGCAAACCATATCTGTACGTATGTCCGTATGTGTGTACGTATGTAAACAAATTTTGCTTCGATTCTTCACTAATGAATCGATTGCATTGAATCTTTTTTTCCCTCCAATGTAGGTATTATTGAGCCCTATCAATCGCCATTAATTAAAATTGAATTCATTTATTAATTTTTAAAATTTTTGAATTTTTTCAAATATGTTGTTTCACGATAACTAAAAAAAAATGTTTTCAATTAATTGAATGTTCGCTTAAAAAATTTGTTTGGATACGCTTTTGACCGAGTTCGAAGATGAAGGCAATATCAATAATCGTTATATAATTGCAAGTTTGCCAATATTCTGTAATTTCTGAAAATCAGGATTCTGGGGATACCTTTGGACATCATGCTTCATTTGAATTCAATTATAGCTTAAACTACTTGTTGTAATGCAATCAATTCGACGTTAAAAAATGATTATGATAGCTTTATTAGTTCATTTGATAGTTTATGATGATTGTTGTTTGCCTCAGTGCCAAAATCATTATTTTGAAATCATCGAAACCATTCCTTGCAAGTTTTATTAGATGGAGCATGCTCACCGTAAATCTCCAGTAGCAAACGATGAGTTTCCGCTACACTTTTCTTTACAATATAATAGTGTAATAACACTTCTCGCAAATGATCTTTACTTGGAACGAAAACCGACATTGTCACGGAGGTAAAAACACTTGGTGCTTACATTTCAACCAAATGTCACGTAGTGCGTTTGGCAGCTGACATTAAGTACTATCGAATACAAGTTTTGCCATTTATTAGTGCACGTAAGCAATACTAAAAACAGAGTGCGTGGAGTCCACGCGCGACAGAAGTGAAACTTCTTTTTAGAAGAAGAATAAAAAAAAAAGTGCGGCTGGTCACTTAAAGCGCCCAGAGTCACCTAAATCATACGATCTTTTGTAACTTCCGCCTTAGTTTCGGTCAGTCACACAGCCCCAGCCCTGTGTTTCTCACTAGGCTAATAAGGCTGGTGACAGCCGCTTGTTGTAAGTCCTCTGGTTTCAGGAAAGCCTGGCCCCAGATTTTATAGCGACGGAGTGCTAATAGGGGGCATTCACATAAAATGTGGATGACGCCCTCCTTATCGCCTCCGCACAG
>NW_021680562.1:53477-55624 GCF_001412515.2 Diachasma alloeum
TTTCAGATTTTCAAGTGCAATTTTTAATCTCAATTTTGATATTCTACTTCAAATTTCAGATTAAGAATTCCAATTGAAAATTTGAATTTCAAATTTAAATTTTAAATTAAAAGTTCCAATTTAAAATTCCAATCCAAATTTTCAATTATCAATTTCCATTCAACAGCCAAATTCAAATTTGAGGATTTTGAAATTCCAAAATTTCAATTTTGGAATTTCAAATTTCAATTTTAAATTACCCTTTCAATTTTCAATTTTTAATTTTGCATTCCAATTTCAAAATCCAAATTCGAGTTTGAGTATTTGAAAATTGCAAATTTTTCATTTTCGAATTTGAAATTTTCGAATTTCCAATCTTAGAATTACAAAGTTCAAGATTCAAAATTTCAGGATTTCGAAATTTTACAATTTCAGAACTTCAAATTTCACAATCTCAACTTTCAGAATCGCATAATTTCAAAATTTCAAAATTTCAGAAGTGCTAAATTTCAAAATTCAGAGTTCATCATTTTAAAATGCAGAATTCAGAATTTCCCAATTTTCAATTGCAGATTTCAAATATCAATTTTGCGTTCCTGATTTAGAATTTCAATTTCACGTTTAAACTCAAAATTTAAATGTAAAATACCAATTTCAAATTTCAATTTCAATATCAAATGTCAAAATTTCAAGTTATTTGAGTTTTTTACATTTTTTACATTTATTACATTCTATAGATAAATTGCCAGTTTTTCACGTCGTAATGTAAAAAACTGTCTCTAGACCGAAATGCCCATCCCTGGTCTCAGGCATAGCAAGGCGTACGGCCCCACTCTAGGCTTACCCCCACTACCGATCCTTACATGTTTCGTGTCGCCTCGGATTTTCTTCACTCACGCGCGGCTCCCCTACGCTTGACTAGCCCCCCACTTACTGACTAACCCGTTCCCCTCAAAACCTTTCACTTTTCGTGTCGCGCTGAAATTTTTCGTACCCTCCCTAAAGAAGTTTCACTTCAAAAACGACATCTGTCGTGAAAGGGCGGAGTTATATTCTAACACCTAATAGTATCGCATCCTATGTGAAATGTGCTTTTGATGATCGAGATACGCGGTAGCGTATCGGCCAAGAAAAGTTTTGACCGACTGAGCAAAACATCAGGCCGAGAGCACCGCGTATCTATACACGACAGAACTTCCCCCTCCACTACCTCTAAATGATTTACATTCGGTATAATGAAAACGGGACGACAAATCGGGAAAGTGTCGTTAGTTACATTATATAAATCGCCTATGAGCTTTTCAACAGTGTAACTATGGTATTTTTTGGATTAACAGTAAAAAAGATAGGCGCATAGCAACGAGTTGATATTCACATTCTCGCAATTCATATTTAAATTGTGAGAATCAAGTTGTAACGTTAGCAGCACCGGTCCAACTGAGCTTCATATCCAACGTTGAAGTGTTGCCACCAGTGCATTTGAATGTGGGTTGTGATGTTGTTATGGAGAACCACAGAAAATGTTCTTCTTCACGTTAAATCACTTATTAGAATGAAACGGAAAATCGACTCGGTGTTCTATGTTGTTTTCTCTCGGCGAAAATTCGAATTTCATCCCGCCATATCTATCTTCTGTGACGTATTTCTTACCTCTGCGGAAGATAATAGATACGCAGCCCTCAGCGACCCAAACGACAAACCAAAGGTTGGGCGCCAGAACGTATGAAACGTTCACCAAAATCGAAGACGAAAAAAACAAACAACGATGAGAGAGCGATCGCCGACAGCTCAGATCAATCGCGGAGGCGGCTGGGTTTCACAAAATCCGCTCTCAATAAAAATTACCCTGAAATGACTGGGTTCCTTATTACTAATAAATGATAAAAAGATTCAGACTTTCGGGGAGAAATATTATTTAATCAATTTCTAGAAAATTCCAGTATCCAAAATGTGAATCATTTATCTAATTAATTAAACTCCGTTACTTTCGGATTATTTCTTTTTCCGTTATGCTCTAAATCACAATCAGAAAATCACAAAATTCATACACCNTAAAACAAAGCGATAAAAATGGAGTTCCAACTACTCACAAATCGCATAATGATAAATAACCCTTAATTTATGTTTCGGGTCCTTCAACAATGGACCGAAAATATTATTTTCGCCTA
>NW_021680562.1:55750-56300 GCF_001412515.2 Diachasma alloeum
ATATAAAATCAATTCCCTCAACGTCATCCGTCAATCAATAAAATGCTAGTCAAAGATAATGTAAAGAAAGTCAATAAATGGAAAAATCTATCAAGAAGTCAAAAAAATAAAGTAACTAACCGGGTTACTGCAAGGTCTAATGTCACGACAAAGNTTCAATCGGCGGGGATATTCAAACTCCAGATCCACCCCAGACTCTGCAGAACCGTTGCTCCGAGACCCCGACGCGATTCGGATTACCACGAGAAATACTAATAACAATTACCAAAGCCGGTGAATCTGCCTAACGCAAGGTCACGGCTACGCGATACAACAACACGAAAATCAAGCATCGACAAAGACGCTGTAATTCCAANATGATCCCCCGAGCAGATCCCCCGATGTGCTCCGATGAACGGTGGAGTGGAATGATTCAATACAAACCAAAAAGATACTCAATAAATAGTCGAACAAAAATCTAGATTNGCCTAACGCAAGGTCACGGCTACGCGATACAACAACACGAAAATCAAGCATCGACAAAGACGCTGTAATTCCAAATCACGTCGAT
>NW_021680562.1:56365-83522 GCF_001412515.2 Diachasma alloeum
GTCGAAAATATTGTGTGATCAAGTATTAAATGTCCGTGAATAGTTAAATTCGAAAAGAAAATATTTATTTTTCTCCGAGTGTAACAGAAAATGTTTTCATTCCGTGGAAAAAAAATCACTAAATTAAGTGCATGATAGTGAAATGCGAACAATTTTGTGATTATTTAGGAAAAATTAGTAGGAGACGATGGGATTAAATGAACACTTTAAATCCTTCCCAAAATGTTGATGTCTTATTGAAGTGCTGATGAAATAGATTTTTTTAAAAATTAAAGTAGAGTCAGCCCCTTTGTAATAAGCTTAGACTGAGCTCAATCGATAAATTTGTTCCTTGGTTATAAATATTGAAATAAGAAGTCAGAAGAGTCCATTCCACCCAATGTTTCCCTAATATTTTTAAAAAAAAAAAAAAACAAAAACAGATGTTTTCAAAAAGAATTCTTTGTGAACATTTTGTTCGACTATTCCTATAAGGAAATCAGTTCATCTCTTCACGAAATACAATCCATGTAGGAATCATCAGAGCAAAAATTTAATGAGGAACCAAATCAAGTCAGAAAATTGTTAATAGATGATTAAAATTTGAAATTCGGTGTAGAGAATAAATCTGTAGTAGAACTGTTTATTTCCCTTCAATTGTTGATTCAAAAAATGTTCTATCTTATGAAAAATGAATCAGTTAAATTGAATTGAAAAAAACAAATTTCACCGGATGTAATAAGCAAGGACTTGCTTATTTTTAAAAAAATAATGAAATCTGCCTAAAAACACAAAAACAAATGTTTCTGTAAAAAAACTGGGCCAAGAAAAAGTTTTGTTTGATTCCTACTGGGAAATCGAAGTTTTTGAAAAATACATAGAAATAAAAAAGGAAGCCAAGTTAGGAATTTTGAATAAATGGTGATAGTGCACATTCAGGTTTCTATAAGAAAAATAGTTCTCAATGGAATAAGTATTCTAAAAAAATTCTCCATGAAATAAAAAATCAGTAGGAGTAGGACCAACGTTCTTGGCGCGGGGTTTTTCAATGCACTGTCTGTATCAATGTATTCCTCCATCCTTTGATCCGCGCCAAGGACGTTGGTCCTACTCCTACTGATTTTTTATTTCATGGAGAATTTTTTTAGAATACTTATTCCATTGAGAACTATTTTTCTTATAGAAACCTGAATGTGCACTATCACCATTTATTCAAAATTGCTAACTTGGCTTCCTTTTTTATTTCTATGTATTTTTCAAAAACTTCGATTTCCCAGTAGGAATCAAACAAAACTTTTTCTTGGCCCAGTTTTTTTACAAATTCATTATCACAAGTCAAAACCCATCGAGGTCCACATTGCATTGAGTGGTTTTCAACAGAGATGAAGCTGCTATCATACAGAGTAGATAAATACTTGAAGACCAAAATGAAAAAGGAAAACTTATCAACTCAGCAAATTGAGGATTTCGGACCAGCAGTGACATGTTACATGTGTAAAAATTCTTTGAATGAAAGTGATAAAGCTCGTGATCGCTGTCATTTAACAGGAAAATATCACGGAGCTGCGCATAGGAGTTGTAATCTTGCATATCAAAATTCTCATACTATTCCAAATTCTTCCAGTTAATAAAAAACATTATATCTCTTTCACTAAATAGGTAGCAGGAACTTGTCTAAATTTAAGATTCAATGCCTCATTCTGTTTCATGTGTGATGTCTGGAGAAATTATCAGCGTCGGAGGACTATCTTTTCAATTGTTTTATTAAAAAGATAGCTAAAACGATTAAAATTAAAATTTACTCTACGAAGTTAGGTTCATACTCTCACCTTTTCATTAAAATATTTAATGGCAGCTCAATTTTGACAGGAAATATACGAAATAAGGGAATTTCGTTTAGAGATAGGATTTTACTTTAAATTCGATTGACAATTAAATTCGATTTTCATTATTGAAGGGTTATTTAGGATTGAAATAACGATTAAACACAGTTTTATTATCGTAAAAGTAATTAAGCTTTATTCAGCAACGTAATGCGACAACGGTCGAGGCACAAGTGATGCATAGTATGAGTATATCTACGAGAGGCGCAACGGCGCCGTGGCGACACAGTCAGCCACACTGTCGGTAAAAGGAGACTGGCGTAGGGCGCCACTTTCAACACTCCCTCCCGCCATAGACAGTATCCTTGATTCCTCTCCAGTCTTTTTCTCTCCTTATAATCTGTTCTCGTTTATCACAAAGTTTCTTATTTGGTAACTTTATCTCGCCTGAGTATTCTCGCCCGGTAATTTCATCAGTTTAATCTCATTAGTTTTTCCATCTCGCCAGTTTTATATCTCCAAGAAAGGTCTCGCCAATTCAGTTATTTCCTAGACAAACAGAGAGAAAACAATTTAAATATTTACTTTCATTATTAGGTCCATCAAACGCTTGTGTGTTTCAAACGTCAATGGTTTGGTGAAAACATCAGCTAGCTGATCCCTTGAACCAATCCAAATGATTTTTATATAATTCCTTTTAACACATTCCTTTACATAATGTAATTTGTTCTCTACAATGTGTCTCAATTTCATTCCTCCATTTGTTTCTGCACTCACAATAGCAGATTTATTATCACACCTTAAGATCATTGGAACAGGGGGATCAACCAGTATCAGTTTNATTCTTCATCAACCGCATTTAACCAAGAAACTTTATTTTTACTATTTATAGCTTCTCGATAATTTGAGGGATCTTCATTTATGCTTGATAAAAGTGTATGATACACTTCATCTTCCTTTTGTGCTAAATCTATCTCGCCTACATTACTGATAACACTAGTGAAGAAAACATTTCCTTTCACGTTTTCCTCAATTTCCAACTCTGAAAAGCTATTATCATTATTGTTTTATCTTTTATATCAACTATCTTCACTTTCTTGGTAATGTTTTGTTCTGAAACTTCTTTCCTTGGTCTACCTCATTTGCGTTTTATCTCTCCCTCCGGTTTTGAAGAATCCTCGGTCTCACCTCGATTCTTTTCGAACTCAACAAACCATTCATCTTTATTCTCCATTTCTCCATAGTCTGGGAAATCTTTGATACCGTTTCCCTTGTATTTATCCCCATACACCAATTTTTCATTGAATTTAACATGTCTACTTTCATAATATTTTACTAGTTCTGGCTTTAAGATTTGATACCCTGTTGGAGTGTATCCCACCAAGACCATACCTACACCTCGAGGTCCAAACTTTGGGCCAGCATTTCTAGCAATTTTTACGTAGCTTAAACTACCGAATCTTTTGGTTTGATTAATATCAAAGCTGTGATCGGGCGCGAATCTTTCTAAAGGAGTTATCATATTGTTTGATTTATGTGGAGTCCTATTGTAAGTATAAACTGCAGCAGTTAAGCCCAGATCCCACATGCCCTTTGGCAGTCTCGTGTCAAACATATAACACCTCCCCTTTTTCTGGATAGTTTGATTAAATCTTTCAGCGACACCATTGTGTTCAGGTGTATCAGGGGAAGCTAACTGTAATTCCGCCCCTAGACCCTTAAGAACTTCAACTGTATGCCCGCCTGTATACTCTGTTCGCTGATCTGATCTAAGATAACACACTTTCGCGTCATAACCCAGTAAATTACGCGCACTCCTAATGAACATCTCAAGACAACGTCCAGTTTCACTTTTCGCCTTCATTGGATAAGCCATAGCGAATCTTGAGAAGTCATCGATGAACACTGAAATAAATCTGCATCCCTTAGGATGAGAAATTGGAGTAATAGGCCCCATCACATCTGAGTGAACTATTTGCAATGGTGCTGTTGCTCGCCTGCGTACCGATGGGAATGATAATTTATTGAATTTAGACGTTAAGCACACCTCACAATCTCTAATGAATCCATCATCAAATTTTACTGCATTTAATTCTTTATTATCTGGGGATTTCTTTTGTAATGCCTTGAGGTAACTCGTTGAGGCATGTCCAAATCTACAATGCCACAACATGACATTCTGATTCTTCAAATAGCTATCTTTATCAATTGAAAGTTTTGGAAAAACTTCTACCGAATCATCCCATGGTAATTCATCAACGTCTTGCAATTTCCTGTCCCAAATGGTGTAATCAAAATTTGATTGTTCATAGGGAATATTTTCTTTAGTAATTATTTTCTCTTTTATTAAGTTTTCATTCCCTTTTTCATTGTGCTTTTCTTCCTTTGCCTTTTTCTTCAATTTTATTTCCTTCCTCATTACTCTTATCAATTTCGTTTGTTTTCTCACTTGTTTCATTCTGTAAATTTGCTGTGACACTTCTGGTAAGATATCTTTTCACCTCATTCTCACCCCCAGTGACATCGGCAACATTTGCTATTACTCGCCTGATTATTTGCTTGAAAGAATTCTCACTGATAGAGTTTGACTTTACTATTTCTAAATCGATTATCCAGTAAGGTTTTCTGTAAATCCCCGAGATGAAAAGTTCATTTGACACTGAATCAAATATATCAATTTTCTTGTCATCTAAGTAGATTGCTAACCCCATTTCAGCAAATTTTCTTAATGATAGCAGATTTGCTTTAAGAGCTTCTGCAAAAATAACTTTGTCAACTTCTAATAATTTACCGCTCGCCAGTTCGATTTCTACTGTTCCTGCTCCCTCCGTTCTTAAGTCCGCTGACTCATTTTTATTAGCACACCTAATTACTCCACAATCTAATTCATTGAATGTTTTAAATATAATTCTAGAATTTGTTAAATGTTCGGTCGCGCCTGAGTCTGCCAGAAAGTCTGTCAGAAACTTATTTTCATGTGTTTGTTGACTATCTGCATAAAATATTTCAGCACTTGATTGATCATTATTTTCTTTTTCCTTACCTTGAGTGGAGTTATTTTTCTCTTTGGGTTCGTCGGATTTGGATTTCTTGTTTGATTGATGAGATCACTTAAACCCGTGTTTGTTCTCGTTTCTTTTATAAGAGAACCGACTCTTATTGAATCTTCCTCTTTTACTTGGGCCATATTTTTCACCTCTCATTGGTCTTTTCGTTCCTTTATCGTTACTTCTGTATTGATCTCGACAATTGTTTCTATAATTAATCTTTGAATTGGAATTGTACCTTGGAGTCTGCTTAGAGTATCCTGAACCACTTGGTGCATAGCCATTGTGAGTTCTGTTTGGGCAATCCCTCGCCTTGTGATTCTCAAACTGGTTGCACTTGTAGCACAAGTATCCTTTCCGTTTATTGGGACAGTCTGGTCCTTTGTGCCCATACGCCTGACAGGCAAAACACCTTGGCCCCTTGTGCTGTGCAAAATTAGCAGTTTTAAGATCTGAATCTAAGAACTCACTTTTCGCAGTATCTTCTTCTTCTAACATCGCAATTTTCAACTCGCCAAACGTCAAACCCACTCCTGTAGCTTTCTTTGTTACTTTTTCAATGATGTTAATATTGGGAAAAGCTTTTATTACTGCATTGTAAAATGCATCTTTCTTTTCGCTTTCACTGAGAGGAATGGTGTCAGGAGCATTTTCATANTTTGTTCCTTTTTCAATGATTTCAATATTGGGAAACGCTTTTATTACTGCATTGTAAAATGCATCTTTCTTTTCGCTTTCACTCAGAGGAATGGTGTCAGGAGCATTTTCATACGTTGCAATTTTCTCATCAAACAAATCATTAAACTCGCCAGCTGTCATTTTGGTTGGATTGTATCTCATATTATACAGGTCTTGTCTCACCGAGTGTAAAGTTACATTAAACTCGGCCATTTTTAATTCTTTTAATTTTTTCAATATTTCTTTTGGATCTTGTAGTTTGACGATTTTAGGGTGATAACTTCTATCCAAATGGTTTATCAGAATTTCTCTAACTTTATGCTTTTATTCTGCAAGAGTTTCCCATCCACAGTAACCAGAATGCTATCGTCAATGATGTGTAAGAGTTTATTCGTTTTGATTTCTGACGAAAAATAATCATAGAAATGTTCATACTTCATTTTGCTGTCCATTTTGTAATCTCTTTTGAAGCTCATTCCTTTGTTAAGCAATTATATTTATAATTTATTTGTTACCTCGCTAGTTAATTGTTTCAATGGATTTTGATTGTTTCCTTGACTTGACTTTGTCTGATTAATTTCATTGATCTGCTTATTGACTATTGAACTAATTTGATTTTCTAGGTTCGTATGCTTATTTGACGCCACTCCTCCGTCTAATTTTTTCTTGTTTGTTGTTACGTTAATTGATGATTCGACATTATTGCGATATTCATTGAAAGTTCTTTTTTTACTTCTTCTATTTTATCGTTGTGCTTTTTGTCCAGGGCACTCAACAGCTCCTGTACTTCCTTTTTATCTTGTGCTCTCGTCTCAGCATTTAGTCTCAACTGGTTTCTGTTCTCTGTTAGACCTTCATACAGTACTTTTGTTGAAGTTATATTTGAGCTACATAGCTTTTCCACCATTCTCTTTAACTCAGCCAACTGTGTGTCTACAGAGACTGTTTTGATAGTCTTGTTGCCATTAGGCTCAACTGATTCATTGTCTAGATTAGGATTTACCAATTTCAATTTAATATTTACTTTTTTATCTGCTGTAATCTTGGGTTTCAGTTTGATTTAGTCAGTTTTGTCAACATTAATATTACCTGTGCTTTTCTCGCCTGTTTTCTCACCTGCACTTATCTCGCCGCCATTGAACTCGCCGCTTTTCGTCTCGCCTCCAGTCAATTCGCTTGACCTGGACTCGCCTGTGGCCCTCGCCTGTGTATTTACCAAATCTTCACTCATTTCACTTGACCCATTCTCGATCACAGCTGTTGTTGACACTTGACTCTTCGGACCGTAACCTGGTAGATACATTGGCTTTTGTTCAGCCAACAATGCAGATTCTAACACAGTTAGACATCTCCATTGATCCTCGGAGAAATCACTCTTATCTAATCTAAAGAGACGGAAAATTTAGGATTATTGTATCTGGTTACATTTTTTATATTCAGGTCCGAAATCCCAAACTCGACTTGCTAAACATAAACAAACCGAATTCATAATGAATGTGCTCTTCAGAAAATCTAAACATAAGACCTCCTCCAAACACATTCAAGTCTTTTATGATTGCGAGAGATTGATTTAAATTTCTCAAGCAATTTGACGTCTTAATATTGCGCGTTTCTAATGTGTATAGTATGCTCGCCTATTTACACATATGCCTGATGTCTCNCCCAGATCGCCTCGATTTTTCCTCTTTTTGGAAATTGCTTTGTATCACGTGTGATCCACCCGGACACGTGCCCGGCCGCCCGATAGCGTCCTTTTTGGAATTTCCGATTTATCGCTTTCAATCCTTTAATTTATGATAAATTTTAATCACGCACAGTGGAAGTGTGCTCGGCCCATAACCTGAAGGGTTATTTAGGATTGAAATAACGATTAAACACAGTTTTATTATCGTAAAAGTAATTAAGCTTTATTCAGCAACGTAATGCGACAACGCTCGAGGCACAAGTGATGCATAGTACGAGTATATCTACGAGAGGCGCAACGGCGCCGTGGCGACACAGTCAGCCACACTGTCGGTAAAAGGAGACTGGCGTAGGGGGCCACTTTCAACAATTATTATTTTAAGAACTGCGCAATTTACAAAAGCATAAGTCTGCATTGTATAAAAATTTATATGTAGTTAATTCGAAATTCCTACTCTTGGAATGATCTGAAGGATCTGATTCTAATTTTTTCACAAAATTTGATTACTCACACTTCGGTTTCATTTACGTATCAATTTTTTTATATGGATCCTTGATTGAATTCGCAATTTCCTTATCAACAACTGGATTCACTAGAGGCTATCATGTATATTCTCACAAAAACACTTTCTTCCACTTGTATAGTTTATTTTGAGTTCGAAATAATTGACAGGATAATTGAAGTTAATAGTTTTGGGTGAGACTCTCCACAACGCTTCGCAATAGTCTAATTCTTTAAATGTAAGAAAAGTCCCCCCACTCGGTTAAGGAAATTTGATTCTCGGATAATTCAAATTGTTCGTAGCCTACCATTATTTCGGTAACTATTCAGCGTAATTTCGAAACTGCGAATTATTGTATTGTATTGTATTGAAGGATTGAAAAATCCGCCGATTAAGTGAATTATTTCGACCAGAATTATTACTGCTCCGTCGCTGCTTCAAGACTGATTAATTTTGATTTTTCTGGAGTTTTTATTGGTTTTTCCGGGCCACTTGACTCGTGGGGGCTCAAAAGAGTCAATTTTTACTTGGGAGACAATGTCGTGCGATTGATTTTTCCCGATTGTACCTCTAATCATTGCGGCACAATTCATTATACCATTTAATTACGGCACAATTTATAACAATACATTTCATTACAGGAACATTTCATTACAGCACATTTCATCACAACAAGAATTCATCATCATATTTCCATCATCACATCAACAACCCTTATGGTTCAACAATTTCTTGCCCCTCTAGCTCAATACAAAATGTAGAGGCATTTCGACAACCGCACAACACTGAATCCGTGCGATAAATGGCACTTGGCTAGGTACATGACTCCAGTGCGATTTATCGCAGGTACCTTATCCCCCAACGGTGAATTTCTATTCAAAGGAAATACACAGAAATAAACCACACACCAACAAACTAAATCAACGTGTTAACTTTCAAATGAGAACAAAATACAAACAGCCTCGAATTTATATGTCAATTGATGAATCCCACAATAATAAAAACTTCCGTAATGAATTGTACATATGATGAAGAATGCTATAATGAATTGTCCCCGTAATAACTTGACCATGTGATGAAAAATGCTATGATGAATTGTCCCCGTAATGACTTCTTGTAATGAAGTCTGCCGTCACATTACACGACTGTAATGAATAGAGGTGATACTATTTTTACCACTTTTAAATCGTCTTCAGGAAAGTAGTTCACTCGGTTTTTGGGGTTTTCGTTTTATTGTTTCTCAACCATTCCTCCATTTGCGAATTTTGATATTGAGAAACGGGGGCATGTTGAGTGAGACATTTCATCACTGATGCTCTCAATTCCATTATTTTTTGATTTATTGAGTTTAAGTGATGAAATGTTTCGTCAATTATTTGCCTTATTAATTTGCATTATGTCTATATATATTGTGATGTTGAAACCAGATTAAACTAATTATTTTTCTGAACTTTCAAATTATTTTCCACAAAATAATTCAGTTTCAACGGTCTTGTAGACTTAAATCACGTACAAGGTGGATTTTCCACAATAAGATGCCTTTTGGCATTAAATAATTATTATTTATACTTACTTTTATTTTTGTTCGGGCCAAATTATCATGATTTTACTCCAAGAAATACAATTTCTTCTCAAGAATTAAATGAGTTCGGGCTAAATTAATTTGTTTGGGACCAGATAAATCAAAAGAGATATTTAAATTCACACCAAAGAAAAACTATATTTATTCAATATTTATGATCTCATTCGGGTCTATTTTCATCTCAAACTTATTCAGGTCAAGATTAACAAAGAAGAGTAATGATTATCAATGAAGAAAAATAATACAAAACTTGGTGATTTCAGAGCGTCCCCTGAATTACCACGCGTCCCTTCAATTCATAGAAAACTATTTCCCTGTTTTCTAATTTCGCAAAAATATAACAGAAAATATTAATTAATCCAAAAGATATTATTTCTATAAAATTCTCTATAATTTTATGTAATTTCCGGGATAATTACTTTTTACGATTCCCTGAGGATGGCTCAGGTAATAATAGCTGAAATTTATTCTATTTTATTTCTCTCAATTTTCGCCAAAATGGCCAAAAATGGCGTCACTGGGAAAGTCAGTGAAGCTGCAAGTTTACCTTGGATTTCACAAATTATCAATCATTATTTAGTTATCACAAATCCGGGAGGACTACTCTTTAAATCCTGAGTAATCTCATTTTTATCGAATTTCCATTCGATTACGAAAATCCAAACACGATATTCTCGCATGAAATTAACCCTCTGCCACTGCATAATTATTCGTGTACTCACAGTGTAGAAGATTTCAATGACTATAATTTCTCTCGATTATTAACTCGATTTTCTCAGTCTTCCCGGCTCCTCTTATTTCCCCGGGTGGAATCACTCCTCAGACAGCTTCTGAGGCCTGATTATAATAATTTTTTTTACTTACTAAACTACTTAATGTCTATTAATTAATCTAAATCTTAAATCTTCACTAAAGTTTGTTGTCAGTTGTCGGTTGTCACGGAAAGTGTCCTCTTCCCGGGTTTTACCCTGCTCCGGCATCAGTTCTTTTTTCTCACACATTTTTCCACCAATTAGCCATTTCTTCTTGCTCCTGTCCGGTGGAACAACGAATAGGACGTCTACTCTCGTGCATCATCGATTTTCATCGATTCTCACGCCATCACGGTCAAGGTGACAATTATTTATTTTCCGTGGCTGAGGTCAGTGCCCTTTTTACCGACATCGCAGCTGTCCTCGAGTGGTCGTTACCAAACAATAATTTTCCTTCAACTTCCCATGTTGGACTTCCATTAACCAGTAAGGAAAAATCTCCGATTTTTCCCTCACCATTTCCAACCGCTGGTGAATATTTTAGGATGTCTAAGAAGCTCCAAACATCGTGGGTTCCATTCTCCGGGCGACATAACCCCACCTGTCATCACCTTGACCTCGTTAATTATTTTCCTTCTCTTGTTCTCAGTGATCATTTTCCCTTCCTGACCATTGTTATTCCTCAGCTCATTCCGGGAATGCTCAATCTCTTCACGAATCCCAAACATTTTGATGATAATTCTGGGATTCTGGGCAACTACTGTCACTCAAGGATAACCAATTCTTTGGGGAACATCTCCAGGTAACTTCCATCTACCCTTGGATACTACGTGGTTTCCTGGTTCTCCACCACTAAAACATCCTGCTTGACATCTCCGGGAAGGTCTCCAACATTGAATATCCACTGAACACGTGGAAATGTGTGAGGTTTCCACTGACGGATCCCTGCTGTTGGTGGTCCATTTCTTCTCAGTGCCCTTCTATTCTCCTTTTTATAATTTTAACAAAAATCCGGAACTTCCGGGCAAAGGAGAGAGATAGAGTACGCTCTCTAAATCTAATTTAATTTTAAAATCAATTTTGAACATTTTCTGTTTATGTTTCAAGTCCAAAAGGACTTCTATAAGAACTAAAACTATTCTTTCTCCGGATTATAAGTGACCCTCGTCACAATATATTATTTTTCATTTAATTTTCCTATCAAAATTCTGGATATAACACATGGGTAACAGTCGTGAGAGATTAGCGAATTAACTTGATAACGATCATAAAGAAATAACAAGAAAATATCAACTTGATTCTACTAAATTCAATCTGTTGAGTAGAAAGGAGGTATTTCCTTTTGAATATATGTGAACGTCCACATGGAAAACGATTCTAGTTTCTGAGATATTCACATTTTTGTCTCAGCAACTGCCATTTGCACCAATGTTAAATTTTTTTCCATCTTCTCCAACGACGTCATTTTTGACCCCATGAAGATCATTTTCAGCTCAAAATATGCGAAATGGTATCAGTATTATCAGAGTGTACATAACATTATATCGACAAAGTGGTCCCTTCTCATGCGGACGTCTACATGTGGATGATTGGGGTAAATTGGATGAAACCGAATTGCCTGGAAAAGAAGGGTTTCACTCTAAATTTACTGATGAGCAGATATCTGATGAAGATGATCAACATGCTCTTAATGTTTGGAGTGAATTCAATATCAAAACATTGAGGGAGTATTCAGATCTCTACCTACAAACTGATCTCTCATTGTTAGTTGGGACTTTTCAAATTTTCCGTCGTAATTGCCTTTCCACTTATGAATTAGACCTTTTCCATTATTACACAACACCTAGATTAGCCTTTGATGCTATGCTGAAATATACGGAGGTCAATTTAGAGCTTTTTACAGATCGAGAAATGATATTATTCATTGAAAAAGGTATTAGAAGTGGAATATCACAATGTTCAAACAGATATGCCCATGCTAATAATCCATTCATGCGTGAGAAATGTTACGATCCCTCATCAGAAACATCATATTTGATGTATTATGATGTGAACAATTTNTTTTCCATTATTACACAACACCTAGATTAGCCTTTGATGCTATGCTGAAATATACGGAGGTCAATTTAGAGCTTTTTACAGATCGAGAAATGATATTATTCATTGAAAAAGGTATTAGAAGTGGAATATCACAATGTTCAAACAGATATACCCATGCAAATAATCCATTCATGCGTGAGAAATATTACGATCCCTCGTCACAAACATCATATTTGATGTATTATGATGTGAACAATTTATATGGGGCCGCTATGAGTAACACTTCGCCATGTGATTCATTTGAATGCGTTGCAACTGGTTCTGTAGACATTTTAATTGTCAAGAATTGCATGAACTATATAAAGATTTTTCGCTCTGTCCCGAACATTTCATCTCTCCAGAGAGTAAACATACTAAATTAGCGACCACTCTCTTCCCGAAAGAAAAGTATGTGATACTTATACGTAAACTTGAAGCAATATACAGCTCTTGGTATAAATCTAAAGTATATTCATCGTGTTTTGAAATTGAATCAGAAGCCCTGGTTGGAATCTTACATTGATCTGAATACTATGGAAAGACAACAGTCAAAAAATGAATTCGAAAAGAAGTTTCATAATTTGATGAATAATGCTGTATTCGGAAAAACTATGGAAAATGCTAGAAAACAGAAAGATATTAAGCTCTTCACACATTGGAGTGGTGGATATGGAGCAAAAACATTGATAGCAAAACCCATTGTCCATAGCTGTATGGTGTTTGATGATAATGAATGAATGGAACATCCGTATATTTCAGGAAACCTATCCATACTGAATTGATGATCCTCGATTTATCAAAAACGATTATATATTACTTCTATCAGAACTACGTTAAATGTAAATTTGGGTATTCAGCAAAACTCATATATACCGATACAGATAGCTTACTCTATCTGTTTCAAGTACCAAATATGTATGAGTCTATAAAACAAGACATACACATGTTCGATACATCTGACTATAACGAGAATAATGAGTATAGAATGCCTCTCGAAAAAAAGAAATTATTAGGACTCATGAAGGATGAGAATAATGGTCGAATCACGGTTGAATTTGTAGGTCTACGAGCCAAAACATACCCATTTAGGATGTTGAATGGTGAGAAAGCTAAGAAGAAACCTGAAGGTGTTAAAGCTGCTACACTCAGGAAAAGCACATTCAATGATTATAAAAATTGTCTTTTTGGTAATGAACACATTATCAGGAATCAGTATTGAATCCAGCGCAAAAAACATGAGAGGCACACAATCTGTTAGCAGAAGATGGTTTTGAGTTGGGAAGATGATAAACATATGATTTCACTCCATACAACAGATACTCTACCTTGGGGTTATTTCGAACCACTTGTATAATTATATATATATATTCTCAGATTGCTTCTCATAATAATAATAGTAATGGTATTAACGTACACATGTGACTAAATGAATAAACTTTTTCAACTAGTAACGAAGCGTTTTTATTGTTTTATGTATACTTGTTTTCTTACAATTATCATACAGTTATGTTAAAATAAGTATTAAATATATTCCGTCTATATTCTTCGGATAATATACCAATCAATATTCTTTCATGAAAACTTATTAAACGTTTAAGATCATGATCTTAAGCGATTTCCTTCCATGAGACACTACATCATCTTCCGTGAGAAAATACGGTGGAACTGAGCTGATCTTATTATTATACACATTCTTTTCTCATAAAACATAACTTAGAACTATTGAAACGAGTTTCTATGTGAAACGAGTTTCAAAAAGAGTTTGTCTATGTTGTTTTTATAATATGAGCAATTCCACGTCAAATGCGAAATGAAAAAAACCTCATGTTTCCGATTGTCTTCGCGATTTTTTTCTGAGAAGAAGTATATGAGACCAAGCTCTCATAAAATTTTTAGAGCGATTAGATTTTTCAGCGAGTTATGAATTTTCAAAAATTTTCACTTTTTTAACTTAAATTTTTTTTTTTTAAAAAAAAGGTGAAATAATTGAATTTAAACATTAGGAATCGAATTTTGGTTTTCACACATTTTAAGGTAATCAAAAAAGTTTCAAAATGAGCGGAATTAAACTCAATTTATTCCATTTTTGAAGCCATTATTGCAAAATCAATTTTTTTTTCAATCTACAATTACTCGAAAACTTTTTTTTTTATCTGAAATTTTACGCGTAACTTGGGGACATAATTACCTATATTTTTCCCCGAGGACAATTATTTTTTTGTAGTTCTTCTTTGTTAAATGAGTGATTTTCTTTTCTCGAAAAATTTGTTTTCGGAAGTAATGTGTAACTGATGAGGGAAAAAATTCAGACTAGTAGGAGTTTGATAATGTCATTTATTTCGAGTCATATTCAATTTCGGAATATACAACTATTCATCTGAACGTCACAGTTAAGCAGGGGGCACTTAAGAATCCTGACTTATTTGATAATCAATTAATTTACGAAGAATTGCATTTTCTAATTGTTTTGGAATTGTGTAAGTGTTGGTTTTTGACTTTTTTAACGTCGTCGCCTCACATAAAATGTTGGAAAAACTTGTCGAGACAATTGTTTCCTCAAGAGGGAATTCATATGAGGGCGCAGGCCCACATTGCAACATCAAAGTGGCTTCAAATGAATTGAAACCCAAGTTTCTACCAACGATCCTCCCCATCCACCATTCATCTTCCGACGCAATAATCACTTCTGATTCGATCGATTCTAATGATAATACATCTGCCGTTAGTTTGACTGTTTCATACTTAGGAGAGCTGGAAAATGGTCTGACTATCAGGGTTCCAATGGAGATTTGTACGAAACAGTGATAGCTACGCATTCCTGGTAAAGATTGAACTCCCGTGAACTGACGGAGTAATTGTTTTTCTGTTTCAATAATTTCTTCTTTGATTACGAAAATCCTACGAATTTTAGGGAGACTTATCTGAGCCCAATCATAGAGATCCTGAACCGTCAAGATTTTCTTCGTGTAGGGACGTTGGAGACTAGCTCATGCTGCTGAATGTTTGAATGTTCCACCCACCCCATCGCAGGGGCCTTCACCATGGTAAGAAACGAAGCAATGCCATTCTGCCTTTACACCATAGTCCAGCTCAGGGCGACATAGATTGACGAAATTTTTCTTATTTTTATATTGACTAGCAGCTCCATCTGAATAATATACAATTTTCTTCACCACTGATACTCTCTCTTTTATGATACCCACTAGATGCTACTGAAATGTCGCTACCGAGAAAACGTCGTGTTTTACCCTATCAGAAAGCATGACAAGACTGAAGTGTTGAAGCTCAGGAGTATAAATATAAATATAAAATATTCACACAAGACCATGGTCGTCCAGAGCTAAAAATGATTCCAGATTCAATGCATGGAGAAGCAATTCCATATTTTAATGTATTACATATATACACACCGAATGAGTACCGCGAGGGTCAGGGAAGATGCAGTGTTCAGGTCTCAGTGTAGCAAATTTAGAGAACCGGATGGGATTATTTGGATGACATTCGTTGTAGTAATTATGTCCATCATGCAGATTAGTCAGCATGAGACGCTTCTGAACCTAAATGTAAAGTCATTCTTGTAGTGGTGTAGTGAAAAAAGTGAACATGATTTCGATGAAGCTTTCGTTATCCCCTTCCAATGCCCATAGAATATTCCCCAAGAATCAATTTCAAAGTAACAGTTTTTGCCAATTTATTACTGTTTGATAGAACCGGCTCTTACTCCTCTCCAAGAAATTGAGAAAAAAAATCATCATCCAATTACCTGTATTTTCTCCCCATTGATGCGAGAAATTACATAATCTCTCTGACCAGGTTGGACTCTGCTAATGTCATCGGAGTTGTAAAACTGATCGACCAGTTTCACTGTGTCTTCATCCAATTTCCTACCGAGTCTGGAGGGTGGTTTTGGGAGAATACCCTTCTCGGCGACAAGTTCCCTTACTGACTCTGCCAAGCGATATGTGACATTGAACTCACATTGGACTCGATGGGGGTTCATACTAGGTGGCAAAACAGAAAGAATGGAATATTTCTCGGGTAATGTGCTGGTGGGAAATTTTTCCTTCATGTGAACCATCATCTCTTGAAAGAACTGGACTTCTTCTCCATTTTCCTGAGGAATTTCCACATTGGCGGCGACTTTAAATCTCTTCCGAATTTCCTCGATCATAGCCAGGTATTTGTCACTCAAGTATCGCTAGAGAAGAAAACACGTCATGATTTAAAGGAATTTCTACGAAATTAATTTTTCCCTATAGACTTTTCTCACTTAAGGACTCACTGTGTTTTGTTTCTTGTTGATAACCATGGGAGATAACTGAAGGGCCTTATTTATGACAGAAATAGTTTCCTGGGCATCTTCAATTTCATATTAGGAGTTTTTGAAGGGCGGGGAGAGGCTAAATTCAGTAGAAGAGCCACTGGTCGTCTGTGTCAAAACTTCTGGTTCATTTTCTTTCAACCATTGAGGAAGATGTGTGTACAAGCAATTAGTGCACAGTTTTCGACCAGATACCAATACAATTGTCGATTTATATTTTTCATATACGTCCTTAGACACAGCGAGCAAATTCTTCTTCAACGGAGTACGATGTTTGCGCAATGGATCTGCACATTGTCTTTCATTGTATGTGAAGAGGTGAAAGCGTTGTTAAAGATGCGTTGGACAAAAACGCTCGGCTTCTGGCATGATATAATTTAGTTGAACACATTCTGCCTTTTCTAAAATTTCCTTGGATAAAAATTGTCCTGATGAACATTTGGAGTTATCAAAGTTCAAGCAACATTTCCCTGTTTCACTTGAATCTAAATTTGGATTTCGGGAGGAAAAAAAAAGAGAAAGATTAATATAAGTCTTCGGTTTGATGAAGTGAGGATAAACATTTAACAATAATAAATGTACTTACCTTGTTCCATTGTCACTAATTGTTAAATTGATGCGCTGCAAAAACTTTACGCACACTTCAAAGGTCAGTCTCTCAATATCAGGGTCCTAATTACTCTCAGAGTTGAATAAAATTGACACTAAACATTTTTGATATAATGTCAATTACCTTGATTGACGATATTGATAGAACAAAGAATCACTCCATCTGGCCAGCAGCCCAACCCACAACAGACCATTTTTTCAAGTTGGGCGCGTTCGCTCAGAGGATAAGATAATTTTCTATATTATCAGAAAAATCAGCTGATGGCTAGCGCAAAGTCAACCATGAAGAAATATTGAGTTTTGTTTTCTTTAAAACAATTAAATTTTTTTTGTTAAGGATTCAAAGGTTTGTTTCCGAAGCTAGTTTGCTCTCCACTCTCGTTCAATAATATCCGTTGACATGACTTGAATTTATTTAATCTAAGTTCTATTCGCAATGATAGTCATCACAAAGGATGAGCAGTAATGATAAATGATCTAATTTATAAAGTTTTTCAATGAATTTTTCTGAAGAAAAAGCAATTAATTAATTCAACGAGGAGCAATTGCAAAAAAATAATTGTCCTTCGGTGAAAATATCGGTAATCATGTCCTCAATTTACCCCTAAAATTTCAGATTAAAAAAAAAAAGTTTTCGAGTAATTGCAGATCGAAAAAAAAATTAGATTCTGTGATAACGGCTTCAAAAATTGAGGTATCAAATGTTGACACAGCCCAAGCATCACAATCGAATTTCGTCAATTGCAATGAAAAGAGGAAGTTTTTCACGAATTTATTATAATCATTTTTAATTTATCTCATTTCATTTTTTTTTGTTCTTTATGGCTGTGTCAAGTTTTTATCAAGCTGACCCAGCCCACCATAAATGAGAATTAATTGTGTTTTTCTGGGGATTGAAATGTGAGCAAACTCAAAAATGAGGAGGAAGAGTTTGCTCAACACTCATCGTTAACAAAAAAAATTATTTATGTGAAAATTTGGAGAGATCGGTTGAAGCAATTGAGAACATGTTTTTTTTTGGAAATTCTGGAAAGTAAACAAACTCAAGAATATGATGCAGATGACCCATGACTTATTCATTTAGTTTGCTCACCCCCCCCCCCCCCNTGTTTCAATTTACAAGTGTTTATTTTGCTGTTTTCAAGAGTGAGCAAACTCGATAACATAATGGAGGTGACACATGATTCGCTCATGGAGTTTGCGCACCCCTCATTATTGATAAATAAAATGATGGATCAAAAAATATAGCGTATTTTCGTGTTTTGGAGCCTGAGCAAACTCCATGACATAATGGAGTGTAATGGAGAAATTAGTTAAAGAAACTGTATCATCCGGAGTTTCCATGGAATTTTAAAGTTAGTATATTATGCAGAACGACGAAAGAAAATAGTGTAGCTCAAGAAAGCGGCTTGTTATATAGGAGAAACTATTATAAAATATTGTTTTCTTCATCATTTGTTGTGCTTATCTTTATTCATCAAATTATCGAAGCCCGAACTCTTTCTACAATATGATTGTATTCATCAATAATGAAATCAATGCTGTTATATGTGAGGCCTCGCATATTATAGAGTTTGCTTGCGCTCCACAATCCAAAAATATGCTATATTTTTTGATCCATCATTTTATTTCTCAACAATGAGGGGTGAGCAAACTCCATGAGCGAATCATGTGTCAGCTCCACCATGTTATCAAGTTTGCTCAGGCCCCAAATCACGAAAATACGCTATATGTTTTGATCCATCATTTTATTTATCAATAATGAGGGATGCGCAATCTCCATGAGCGAATCATGTGTCAGCTCCACCATGTTATCAAGTTTGCTCAGGCCCCAAATCACGAAAATACGCTATATGTTTTGATCCATCATTTTATTTATCAATAATGAGGGATGCGCAATCTCCATGAGCGAATCATGTGTCACCTCCATTATGTCATGGAGTTTGCTCAGGCTCCAAACACGAAAATACGCTGTATTTTTTGATCCATCATTTTATTTCTCAATAATGAGGGGTGAGCAAACTCCATGAGCGAATCATGTGTCACCTCCATTATGTCATGGAGTTTGCTCAGGCTCCAAACACGAAAATACGCTGTATTTTTTGATCCATCATTTTATTTCTCAATAATGAGGGGTGAGCAAACTCCATGAGTGGATCATGTGCTACCTCCACCATGTTATCAAGTTTGCTCAGGCTCCAAATCACGAAAATATGCTATATCTTCGATCCGGCACTTCATTCATCAACACTGAGGGGTGCGCAAATTCTATGAGCGCATCATGTCTCACCTCCATTATTTCATGGAGTTTGCTCAGGCTCCAAATCACGAAAATATGCTATATCTTCGATCCGGCACTTCATTCATCAACACTGAGGGGTGCGCAAATTCTATGAGCGCATCATGTCTCACCTCCATTATTTCATGGAGTTTGCTCAGGCTCCAAAATACGAAAATGTGCTGTATCTTTTCATCCGTCAGTTTATTCATCATTACTGAGAGGTGCGCAAATTCTATGAGCGAATCATGTATCACCTCCATTATATCATGGAGTTTGCTCAGGGTCCAAATCACGAAAATACGCTATATTTTTTGATCCATCATTTTATTTATCAATAATGAGGGGTGCGCAAACTCCATGAGCGAATCATGTGTCACCTTCACCATGTCATCAAGTTTGCTCAGGCTCCAAATCACGAAGATACGTTATATCTTCGATCCGGCACTTCATTCATCAACACTGAGGAGTGCGCAAATTCTATGAGCGAATCATGTGTCACCTCCATTGTCATGGAGTTTGCTCAGGCTCCAAAACACGAAAATGCACTGTGTCTTTTCATCCGTCAGTTTATTCATCAACACTGAGGGGTGCGCAAATTCTATGAGCGAATCATGTGTCACTTCCATTATGTCATGGAGTTTGCTCAGGCTCCAAAACACGAAAATGCGCTGTATCTTTCCATCCGTCAGTTTATTCATCACCACTGAGGGGTGCGCAAATTCTATGAGCGAATCATGTGTCACTTCCATTATGTCATGGAGTTTGCTCAGGCTCCAAAACACGAAAATGCGCTGTATCTTTCCATCCGTCAGTTTATTCATCACCACTGAGGGGTGCGCAAATTCTATGAGCGAATCATGTGTCACTTCCATTATGTCATGGAGTTTGCTCAGGCTCCAAATCACGAAAATACGCTATATTTTTTGATCCATCATTTTATTTATCAATGATGAGTGGTGCGCAAACTCCATGAGCGAATCATGTGTCACCTCCATCATGTTATCGAGTTTGCTCACTCTTGAAAACAGCAAAATAAACACTTATAAATTGAAACAAAAACCATCCTGACTTCCCTTATGCAAAAAAAAATTATTTATCAATAATGAGGGGTGAGCAAACTCCATGAGCGAATCATGTGTCAGCTCCACCATGTTATCACGTTTGCTGAGGCTCCAAATCACAAAAATACGCTATATTTTTTGATCCATCATTTTATTTATCAATAATGAGGGGTGCGCAAACTCCATGAGCGAATCATGTGTCAGCTCCACCATGTTATCACGTTTGCTGAGGCTCCAAATCACAAAAATACGCTATATTTTTTGATCCATCATTTTATTTATCAATAATGAGGGGTGCGCAAACTCCATGAGCGAATCATGTGTCACCTCCATTATGTTATCGAGTTTGCTCACACTTGAAAACAGCAAAATAAACACTTATAAATTGAACCAAAAACCATCCTGACTTCCCTTATGCAAAAAAAAATATTTATCAATAATGAGGGGTGAGCAAACTCCATGAGCGAATCATATGTCACCTCCATTATGTTATCGAGTTTGCTCACTCTTGAAAACAGCAAAATAAACACTTGTAAATTGAAACAAAAACCCACATGTACTCAAGGTGGGTGGAGTGGGAGAGCATCATCATCTGGTAGAAGAGGATGAAAACTCTTCGCGAGTGGGCACCAAATGTCATCCTTTTTTTATGATAGGGTTTCCAGTAGGACCGCATCACGGTCGAACGTCAGGCTTACCTGCTGAGCTGCAAGGCATCTCACGACCAACCCCAACTTTATTGCACACGATAAGGTCAATGAGAGCCTCGAAAATGTTAATGAATTTTTTCCCCCTCGAAATACCCTTTTTTTTCCGCCCAACAGTTTCTCCACAGGTCGAAACTCAGATTGTCCAGAAAAGTCACGTTCTGAGGAAAACCCCCTCGGTGTTAAATCGCAACAGTCACTTCTGACATCAAGGTTTATCACCAAAATTGCTTGACATGTGGTTAACAGACTTGAGTAGAAAGTCTCCCACAAGTGTCCCACAATTGCATAGTGTGAACAACTCGCTGTTGATAATTTGTTCCGCTGGAAGGTTGTATATCACCCTCAACATTTTTCCAGACCCCCCCCCGCCCCTAGGAACGGAAAAATCCTCTCAAAGAATCTGACATTTTTTTCCCTAGTATCCAATGCGAAAGCCCACATCCTGTGGACCACACGTGTTTGGCACATATCAGAGGACGAAGAGAGATTTTCCCGATGTTGATTTTCTAGGAATGCATTGTTGCTTTCCTTGTTAATAATTTTCAGAGAGTGCATACAATTTTTCCATAGGTCACGTGATTCTTTCTGACCAATCACGTGATTCTTTCTGACCAATCACGCAACATTTTTCCGCAATTTTTTCTTGATAGACACACCCACTGGATATATCTATATATAAACAAAACTACCGCCATTTCTCTATCAGTTCTACGGTGTTTGTTAATCTAGAACAACATGGATTTCGAAACGTGCAAGAGACTTTTGAATTCTATACAAGAGAGTTATGAGCTCACCAAGATTCAAAGGAGACCAGTGGAAATCCAACAGAAACTCAATGATCTCAGGCGTCATGTAAGACAAGTGAATCGACTCTTGGGGGAGAGTGTCAATCATCATGATAAGAGACGTCTAACCCATCTATTGGCACGATTAAAAAGTTTTCAATCACGTTTTAAAGATTTGGAAATTATCGGGGGAGGTGTGCGTGATAATTTAACTGACAGAGTGCGATGGGAAGATTTGCAAAGCGTTTTTGAAGATCGCATGCGGACGGGTGTCATTATCAATTTAAAAAATCCTGATTTGTTGAAGTTTTTGGATGATGCACGCAGAATGCTTTGCGTACGCTTAAAAAATGCACTGAAACAACATAGAAGTTTGAAAGTGAATGTAGTGTTATGCTGTAAATATGAAATACAGAAGAATAATCAACTCATTGAAGAAGAAAAATTTTTCAACACAAAAAATCAAATTATTCTGCATACAACGGACATTAAACATTGATTGGAAGAGCATATAAAGGACAAACTTTTAACAAAAGCGGATGAGTTTCAGGAAAAAGATTCTGGATGGAGATTGGTTGAAGTGATTAATTTAGAAGTGAATATCAACCAATATAACCCACTACGAGGTGGGTCCAGCTTCGTTGAAGTACCTGAATGGAGTCGAAAAAAACATGCAGTAGTGAACGTTCAAAACGAAGATTTCTATTGCTTCTTGTGGTCCATTATGGCTGCACGCTGTGATGTTGAAACGAAAAAAAGACCAAATTCGTACCCTTCGTTTAGCACTATCATAAAAAACTATGGCATGTTCGATTATCCTATGGCGTTAAAAGACATTCCAAAGTTCGAAAAAGCTAATCAGATGTCAATTAACGTATATGGGATTGATAGTGATGAAGAATCTAATAAAAATTGGATTGTGCCATTATATTTGAGCCAACGTCCTTCTACAACATTACCAGATGATACAGCGACGATTCACCTTCTCCTGATTGAAAAAGAAAACGATGAGAATGATGGTGTGGGAAAAATTCATCATTATGCGTGGATTTATCTCGGTTGCTTAGTTCTCAAATTTCGAAAACCAAACGGACGACACTCTTATGTGACAGGTGCTTGTGTCACTTTTTCAAAGAAGAAGCATATATAAATCACAGGTTGGATTGTGTGTCTATAAACAAGTGTCGAATGATTTTCCCTCAAGAGAATGAAAAATTTTGGAAATTTCAGAATTTTAAAAATCAGTTAACTGCCATATGTTGTTTATGCCGATACTGAGTGTTTATTGGAACAAGTACCTCATGATGACATGCAAAATACTAAAATATATCAAAAACATGTGCCGTTTAGTGTAGCTTTTTATGTCAAGTGCAGTTACGATAACTCAAAATCCAAACTTTGTATCTATCGTGGAAAAGACTGCATCCAGTGGTTTATTGCATAGTTACACACCTTGTCTATTGAAATTGATGCAGAACTCAAATGAAATGAACCTATGATCCTGACTGCTGAGATGGAACGAGCCTATAATGCTGCAAAATCATGTCATATCTGTGGCAGAGTATTCACCAAAAAAGCTGTGAAACACCGGGATCATTGTCACTTTACAGGCAAATATCGAGGCGCCGCGCACCCTGGCTGTAACCTCAATTACACTGAATCGTGCGTGGTTCCAGTAGTGTTTCATAATCTATCCGGCTACGATTCACACTTCTTCATTAAAGCTCTAGCCAAACAGTTCGAGGGTGCAGTGACGTTACTTCCGATTAATAAAGAAAAATACATTTCCTTTACAAAAACTGTGGAACGGACGAAAATACAATTGAGATTCATTGACTCTTTTCGTTTCATGGCTGGGAGTGTTGAAAAATTGGCATCATATGTGGATGCAGGGGAAAAAAAATTACACCCAGTTATTGTCCAAGTCAACGTCATTTCGAGCTAATGATGCGCAAAGGAATTTTCCCATACGAATACTTGGGTCGATGGGAGAAATTAAATGAACGACGTTTACCATGGAAAGAAGATTTTTACTCTCGCTTGAATGATGAACACATATCTGATCAAGACTATAGCCATGCGTGTAATATATGGAGAAATTTCAATATAAATACACTCGGTGAATATGCAGATTTATATTTAAAAACTGATGTATTGTTGCTGGCTGACATTTTCGAGAATTTCTGAAATAGTTGTTTTGCCTCATACAAGTTGGATCCTCTTCATTATTACACTGCACCGGGTCTGGCTTTCGATCCAATGTTAAAAATGACTGGAGTTCAATTAGAATTATTCACAGATGCCGAAATGCTCCTGTTCATCGAAAAAGGTATCAGGAGAGGCTTGTCGCAGTGTTCAAATCGATATGCAAAGGCTAATAATCGATATATGAAGGATGAAGAATATGAATCTCATAAAGAAGAATCATATTTAATGTATCTGGATGTGAATAATTTATATGGAGCCGCAATGAGTCATCATTTGCCGACTGGAAATTTCCGTTGGCTGGAAGATTGTTCATCCCTCAAAATCCTGGAAATTCCAGCTGATTCAACGACTGGATATATTTTGGAAGTTGATCTGCAGTATCCAGAGGAACTGCACGAGCATCATAAAGACTTGCCATTGTGCCCGGAACATATTATACCTCCTAATGGCCAAGCGAAATCACCGAAACTATTGACGACTCTTCACTCAAAAAATAATTATATTATTCATTATGAGAATTTGAAACGGTATTGTAAGTTAGGACTAAAAATTACTAAAATTCATAGAGTCTTGGAATTCTCTCAAAGCGCTTGGTTAGGGAAGTATATTGATCTCAATACAAGTCTCCGACAAAAATCTAGCAACGACTTTGAAAAAAATTTCTACAAGTTGATGAATAACGCAGTCTTCGGGAAAACGATGGAAAATGTTCGGAAACAACTCGATGTGAAATTGATAACAAAATGGGAAGGGCGATGGGGTGCCGAGAGTTGGATTTCGAAACCCAACTTTCATAGCAGTGTTATCTTCGATAATGACTTAGTCATCATCCAAATGAGTCGCACGAAAATTAGATTGAATAAACCAATATATCTAGGCTTCAGTATTCTAGATATTTCTAAAACGTACATTTACGATTTTCATTATAATTTTGTAAAAAAAGATTTAGAAGGATGGAGTTGAGGGGGCGCTGAACCAAGTAGGACGCGTGGTATACGGCTCCGTGCTATTACAGGTAAAAAATAAGAAAAAAGGTAGGAGGAGGCTATAAGTACATAAAAAAAAGAAAGCTAAAGAGGAGAAGAACGAGGAGGAGGTGAAGAACAGGACAATACCTGCGAGAGCAAGGTGAAATAAGATAAAAAGGAACGACAAGAAAAAGAGGAGGTTAGGACATGGCGGCGGATAACATGGTGGAAGAGGGGAAGGGGAGCGGCAGTTATAACCTAAGAAGCCTGGAGAACAAGAAAGGGGAAAACGCAGCCGGTAAAGGAGGAGACGCACAGAAATCAAAAGAGGTGACACCTGGAAGAGCAAGTAGAGGTAGAAAGAAAACGGACCCGAAAGATAAGAAAGAGAAGAGGAAGGATAGGACACTTTCTGGGGTTAGGCGACTGGAGGACTTCTGGGGAGAGAAGACGGGGGGTGAGGAGAATTCTCAGTGGGAAAGGCCGGAGGATGACCCGGATGTCCCAGAGAATCCTGAAAGTGACCAAGAGACCCATGACAACCAGTCAGAGGAACAGGAAAGTGAGGAAGGAGAGGAAGTTGAGGAGGGCTTGGATGTGGACAGTGTGACAGGAGAAGAGGCAGTGACAAGTGAAGTGTCAAATGTGGATAAAGTGACAAGTGAGGACAAAGGGACGAGTGGAAATGAGGGGAGGAAGGAGGAAAAAGCAACAGTGGCTCTCCAGCCGACATGGACCCTCCCGAGAACACCCGTTGGAGGAAATGCGGGAGAGGTAAGGACAGTGCACACAACACAGAGTGCGATTGGGACGCAGGCAATTAGCCCAACACAAATAAGCAGAAGTGAGAGTAGGCAGGAGGAAGAGAACGAGGAAATGGAGGGGAACAGGAGCAGGGATGGAACACCAACAGGGAGGGAGGAAATTGGGCTTGACAGGCTGGAGAAGTGGATGGAAAAGTGGGAGAGAAAACAGAAAGAGGAATGGGAAGAAAAGATGGCGGACCTGGAATACCTGATCAGGAAAGAAGTAGGGAAAGTGAAAATACGGTGTGAAAATTGTGAGAGGAGAAGAGGAGAGTCGGAAGAGGATCAATTGACAGATCAGCTCAGAGACACGCAGGAACGACTGAGAGTGAGTGAAGATCAGGTGGAGGAGTTAGAGTCAAAAGTGAGGCAGTGGAAAGGGGTGGCAGAGACATGGAAGATCAGAGCAGAAGAAGCAAGAGAAGAATTGAAGAAGACAAAAGACGCGACAGAAGACGGAAGGGATGTCCCGATAAGTCCAGCAAATACGGTGAGAACAGTGAGCCCGTCTGGAAGCCTCTCAGGCAGAAGGGGTGACCCTAGCACATGGAGCGAAAGCGACAGGAGGGTTGGGGGCCCTGGAGGCCAGAGAGCACAGATAGGGCAAGGGCACAGAACCATGGAAGAGCGGAGGAATGAGACCAAGAGACTGAAAGTTAGGGAGGACGAGAGGAATCAGGAGGGAGAGGGCGATGGAAAGGAGAGGGTTGAGAGAGATAGAGTCGAATTAAAGGAGAGGGGAGCAGAAGAAGAGGAGGTAGGTTTCAACAATCCACCACCAAGGAAACTGACACAAGAAGAAAGGGAAGAGGAACTAGAGATGAGAAGATTAAGAAGGAAAAACATGATTATTGAGGGATTAACATTAATCACGAGGACAAGGAAAGAGGAGTTAGAGCACTGGCTATGGGAAACACTTGGAGTGAGAGCGAGGGTGGAGAAGTTGGACAGAAGAGAGGAGGGAGGGCTGACGGTCAGAATGGAAGAGAGAGCCAGCAAAATAGAGGTAATGAAGGAGAAAACGAAGCTGAAAGAGTTGGGATGGGGGGTGTACATCTCGGACGATCTCACAGACAGACAGAAGGAGGTACAGGCATGGCTGGAAAGAGAAGCAGAAAACTGGAGGAAGACCAAGAAGCAGGCAGGGACAAAATATAACTGCATCTGTGTGGATGGTATCTGGTTGGAGTGGGATGAGGTGGAAGGAGAAATGAGGCAAAAGGTCGCAAGGGAAAGGACCGAGAGGAGAGGGCCCTTTTAGACAGCAGGCAAGCAGTGGAGA
>NW_021680562.1:87589-114691 GCF_001412515.2 Diachasma alloeum
CGTTGGCTAAGCAGCAGGTGGTCCCGTCGAGGTTGAATGTACGCTGACCCTTGGCTGTGGTCAAACACTTGACTTGTAGGATATGGATACTTTTTGTACAGGTCGTAAACTGTCGGTTTCAATAATGGGATATTCAATACTACTACAAATTTTCCCTCATGATACCCAACATTTGTCTTAGAAATTTTCATCAATTTTTCAGAGTGCAATTGTTCACTCGACAAAGGAAAAACCAATGATGGATCCTGATTGGTTGTAATAAAATTATTGACAGCATTTTCGAGTATTTCATATGTGAATAACTCAGGATGAACCACCCCAGCCTTTGCCAAATACACAGCGTCGATGATTGTCTGCAAAGTATACTGATAATTATCCAACTCCATTGTCAAATGATCAGTCCAATCCCTCATTCGATTCATCATTGTATGATAAGGCTGTCCATAAAAAGTTCCATTTTTCGCCAATTCCTCTATATATTTGATCGCATCGTGGAGTGCTGTGAGACTCACCGCAGTCCGATTTTTCATTCCATCAAGTTCATCATGCAGGTGATGCAATCCCGTTTGGATAATGTGTGTTCGAGAACGATCACTGGTTTTATTCAGTATTCGTCCATAATCACGGATTTGAAAAAAGTCTCTGAAATGATCCCAAAGAAACCGGAGTTTACATAATTTTGTTCACTCATCGATTCATTCATGAAAAAGAGGAATTGATTGATATATTTTTCCGCATTTTCATCTTTCATCAAGAGATTCTCCGCTTGAAGGACCGTTACACATTTTTCATCTTCAGCATGATATTTACATGTTTCATTCATGTTTTGCAGCATTTCTCGTGTCACCAACGGTCTTTGAGAAATGAATTTCCTCAAATCAATGTAAGTTGCGAGACACCACTCTGCAGTTGTAAAGCGTACATTCTCTGCTACTTCATAATGCAAACCGCTTTGGCTATGAATCCCCGTATTCAGGAAATCCACAGCCTGACAGAGCGTCACTGCAAGGGCTTGCAACACAATAACCGTCACGATCATGTTGTCAAGTTGAACATACACACACAAAACTGATGATTTTCAAGATTAGTCGTCACTCATATAGCCTGCTGACACCCCCCCCTTTTTTTTGTTTATATTTTCTTATTGTTTGATATTTATCCAACTGTTATGACTGTTATCGAACCCCAGCCATTTAACGTAATGTCTATTTCCATTTTTCTTCAAGACTTTTTCCACGAGATATACATCTGGATGTTTCGTCTTGAGGAGTTCTTCCTCATAGAAACTACCACTAATCGATTCATTTTTATAATCCTCCAACTTGTATGTGATTGGATTTGTGTAATTAATTTTTCGAATAGTGAATATTTCGGTAGTCCAATTAGGCGTATAACCCTTCTCAAAAACATGTTTTGCTTTACTAATGCGAACTTTATCACACACGGGAAATTTTGGTTGTTTTCTATTCACACGAAAGTCTGCATAAACGAGTCGCGCTTTTTTAGCATTTTCTTTCGTCACATCGACAGGTCTCATACCGATAGTTCGATATTTTCGATGGTTATACTCGTGCATGAGCTCTGGCAACATATCAATCCACTTGTAATTTCCACGTAGACTGAACTGAACCACATTTTACTTTTCAATGTTCGATTGAATCGTTCACATATGGATGCCTTCAAATTACTGAATGTGGAGTATAAATTTATATTATATTTCTTCATTAATGCTTGAAATTCAGAATTATAAAACTCCTTGCCACCATCAACATGTAAATGTTTCGGCACACGCCCCCGTTGGAGGATTGAACTCATAGCTCTCGTGACATCCTGGGCATTTTTCCTTTTCAATGGCTCAGCCCAAGCAAACTTGGAAAAATTGTCAATTACAGTGAGCAAGAATCTATTTCCATTATTAGTTTTTGCATAAACCGTCATATCCACCAAATCTGCCTGCCATGTCTCATCTAGATCACGAATTTCGACTCGTCGCCTGAGATAATTTCTTCGTGCTGATCTATGCAATTCTGTCACAACATCCAATTTATTCTGTGACATTTTTGGGGTCGCTTGGAGTTTTCTCCACTATTTTCATCAACCTGCCAATCCTTCTATTAATATCTGCACACTTCCGTTTTACATCAATTTCCAATTCATGAATTTTTGTATTCAAAGTCTCGAGTGTAACAGCATCATGTGGGTCCACTGGTGTTGCAACGTTACTTAGCTTTTTACCAAGAAGATCATAATTGCCATCTTCCGTGAGTTTATATCCAACACCCGGTGGACCTCGATTATGGGAGCCACTATCAGAAGTTAAGTGACGACCGAACACGTCAACACTCATTTCGCAAATGATAAAAGGTGTCAATGTGTGTACTCTAATATATAATTCCAGCCTCACGCAGTTCTTCGCCGATTGATATAATTTCATTATCATGGCTCGGATTTCCAGCTCTCTGGGATGCCACGAGTAATCGAAGACGATCCACAAGTTCATTAGGATCATCCCAATAAATATAGTCCACTGTGTTGGGGCGTCGAGCCCTCATAAAAGTAGGTAGAAGGCCGGTGCCCGAGTACTTTGACGTACCAAAGCGTGAAATATATTTTTCATATTTCTCACCCTTCTGTTCTCGGATGCCGCCTCGAGGTTTATAATTTCTCTGATGCCCATTAGTTGCGAGGATGATTTTTTCATATGCATCAATATCACTATCATTCATCAAATTATTATCAGGATTTTTCATAAAGAGAAGCTCCAGCAATCCCTCCGTGCAAGCGTATTTCATGGTTTTCACTTTAATAAAATCGTCATCAAAATATATGGGAGAGTCTCCAATCATAAAATTGTGGGTAAGTTTACGAACACCATAAGCCTTATCCCATTTTGGTGTACTGATTTGAGCCAAATATTTCCACGCAAGAGTGTCGGTATTGAAATCATTTACATCTTTTTCATCGTTCATGTCTTCGGTGTTGGTTAATGATTTTTCATTCAGATTGCGTGAATTGTCAAGGGCTGGAATTATAGTATCATCGTGAGATTTCTGCAAAAACGGAACCATAGTCTCATTCAAGTTGCGATCAAATAAAGAATCATCAGCTATTGTCGTGTAACTGTCTTCAGATACATCGCTACTCGGCAGTATCTGTTTTGGTGTTTTTGGAGTACTCCTGTGTCTGAGTTTTCGTCGATTTTTATAATTAATCGCCCTGAGTTGCTTTCCATTATCAGGCACTTCATATGATTTCACATTTCGAGAGGTTAATTCCTGAAGGGGCTTCACGATGGGTTTGAAAACTTCATTCATTGCTTCATCGACGTTCTCTCTACCCAATTTCAACAGTTTATGTTTTCGTTGGATCGCTTTTCGTGCAATAGAAATTTGATGTAAAAGCTCTTGCTGTTTAGACATTTCATCTTTGTGGAGCGACATGTTGACTCGTTGGAATCTAGCTCATAACTGTTTATACCTTCCCACCACAACTGTTATTTATTTGAATAAAGCAATCGAAATTTTTTCGATATCGACCTGTTTCAATATCACTATCTTTATCGATAACTAAAAAAGTATAATTATCATTCCAACAAGCTGAACATAATTCCTTAAATTTTTCGAATGACATGTCTGTGTTTACATGATCGTTATAAATATGTCTCAAATTCATTTCGTCCTGTTTGAATAGTACGAGAAAATTGACATTGTCCCGAACTAAATGTTTTGGGATGCGAGCATATGACTGACACAAATAGAAACTTTCCACGTTTTTATGTCTCCCCATACAAAAATATGCCTTGATATTATTTTGCTTCTCGCAAACCACATCGTCGAACATGAACACGGAATTCTCTTTCGCGTTATCCACAGACACAACCTCCTCATTGTCTGCAAATGGATAATACTCCATGTCATCAAGCGGTTCCAATATGTTTTGTAAAAATTGATATTTAGGTTGATTGAGGGACTTTGAATACATGTAAATATTTGAAAATCGGAGACCGTTCGGGTGAATTATAAGACTGAGTAGAGCATTAGTTTTCCCACAATTGGATGGACCACAGAAAACCGCGCGAATTGTATTTGGCAACAATGAGCCATGACGTTTCTTATTGTTGGCATCTTTTGTAGTGACTGAATCAAAATTAATGACGGGTAAGCCACTGGGATGTGCACTTAACTCCATCTTGATCACAACTGAGGGGAAAATCTATAAATTGGTGGTTTTATAGCAAAATCATTCACTTCTCCTTCGGACATGATTGTGCAGAGATGACGCTCTAGAAAAAAGGGGAGAGGGTTATTGAATAAAATCATCAACAACCTTCCCGTTGAATTACATCTACCAGGCTACCAGTACTGTGGACCCGGCACAAAATTATCGAAAAGATTAGCTCGAGGAGATCCTGGGATTAATCCACTCGATTCGGCCTGTAAGGCGCATGATATTGCCTATTCGAAAAATCGTGAGGATATTGCAGCACGACACGAAGCTGATAAGGTACTTGCAGAACGAGCCTGGCAACGAGTTTCGGCCTCAGACGCCACTGTGGGGGAAAAAGCGGCAGCTTTNAATTACATCTACCAGGCTACCAGTACTGTGGACCCGGCACAAAATTATCGAAAAGATTAGCTCGAGGAGATCCTGGGATTAATCCACTCGATTCGGCTTGTAAAGCGCATGATATTGCCTATTCAAAAAATCGTGAGGATATTGCAGCACGACACGAAGCTGATAAGGTACTTGCAGAACGAGCCTGGCAACGAGTTTCGGCCTCAGACGCCACTGTGGGGGAAAAAGCGGCAGCTTTATTTGAAGCAAACGCTATGAAGGCTAAAACCAAATTAGGTATGGGCGTGAAAAATCAGGCACCGGTGGTAAGACTAGAAAGAAATTAGGCATGGGTGGGAAAAAACGTGTGACGAAAAAGCGAGTCAAGAAGAGGGAGAAGGCTAAAAAGGAAGTTGCAATGGGAACAATCATCAGAGCTGCCAAACAGTCCATCAAATTGAATAACGGTTCACATGATGCCATCAAAACGGCACTCAACGGGGCGAGAGAAGCCATTAAAAAGGTTGGAGGAAGAAGCCGAGTGACTATTCCACGAGTGATTCCTGTCCCATGAAAAATTGGGGGAATCTTACCCTTCCTTGTACCGCTATTCGCGGATTTGAGTGCCACCGGAGCATTAGCAGGAGGAGCTGCTGGAATTGCTACAGCTGTGAATAGTGCAATAGCTGCCAAACAACAACTCGCAGAAAATAAGAGACATAATGAAACTATGGAAGCCATTGCACTTGGCAAAGGTTTACACCTCAAACCATATAAAAAAGGGATGGGCTTATACTTAAAGCCAAAAAACTATTAACGATGCTACCACGCAGTGCTCTGACGGATGGGGATATCAGAAAATATGCAAAACTCATGAAAATTCCACATTTCCGAGGAGTTTTCATGCGCAATGGTTTGCCAAAAAATGGACCCTTCAATAATGAATCAGCCATCATCAATCTGGATGATAAAGAGGGTCCTGGAACTCATTGGGTTGCATACAAGAAAATAGGAAACGATATCACCTATTTCGATAGCTTTGGAAACCTACAACCTCCCACAGAACTCTTCAATTACCTCGGAGTTGGTAGCATAAAATATAATCATGAACGTTTCCAAAACTGGAATACATTCAATTGTGAGCATTTATGTTTGGAGCTTCTCAACGGACGCTTATATAAGAAACGACGTTGATGATTTTTCATTAGTCGTTGTACAGAAATCATGAGTGATTCATTCACCTTGACAGTCTCAGGAGCATCATCAGTGTTGGAGGTGCAATATTTTCCTCCGATTGAACTTTCTCCTGAGAAAAATTATGTTCTTGGACTTGTGGAATTCCTAACGTTCAATTGCATTCCAAATGTTGATACGAGCAATAACAAATTACATATAGGTGATACAATTATCACTATTCCAACGGGGAGTTACGAAATCGATGATATTTCAAAATTTGTCGTGAACAGTGTGGAAAAAAATAATATTAGTATAAAAATTAAAAGTAATAATAATACGTTACGGAGCGAAGTGTCATGTGATAAAGACTTGGACTTGAGGCCCGCAAATTCGATCGGTCGACTTCTCGGTTTTACCCCTAGAGTTTTAGAAGCTAATAAAACTCATGAGTCTGATCAGCCCGTAGCCATTCTCAAAGTGAACGCTTTACGAGTTGAATGTAATATCACCACTGGAGCATACAATAACAGCGATAAAGTTCATACGATTCATGAATTTTTCCCTGTAGTGCCACCTGGGTATAAAATTGTCGAAGGACCATCGCAAGTTATTTATCTATCGGTGTCTGTAAAAACAATTAACGATTTGCAGCTCCGAATAGTCAATCAAGACGGTATTTGGGTGAATTTTAGAGGTGAAACAATCACCATCAGACTGCATATCAAGTCTATTTGATAATCATGGGCATTGTGTATAATCGTAAGATAGGCTTCTCCTATAAAAGCCCCCGATCATGCCTCGCTTCAATCAGTTCATCTGCTGGATTCAAGGTGTTAACACCTCAGAACGTGAAATTTCTCGAGAGTGTCGGTCTGGTCGTGAAAAAAAGTGGAAGAAACATTTCTGTCAAATAAAAATTTTATTCACCTGCTGTACACCATGGACGAGAGCCTAAACATCAAACTCTCTCCAGTGTTTGAGGATTCCATCGCTCACTACGAGATCCATGCACATCAGNAGGTCGGTCTGGTCGTGAAAAAAAGTGGAAGAAACATTTCTGTCAAATAAAAATTTTATTCACCTGCTGTACACCATGGACGAGAGCCTAAACATCAAACTCCCTCCAGTGTTTGAGGATTCCATCGCTCACTACGAGATCCATGCACATCAGCCATATGCCTCGACGGCCCTGGATAATAGCGATGAAATTCGAATAACTGTACAAAATCAGGATCTCTGCATTTTACCGAGCAAAAGTTACTAGCACATCAGTGGTCAACTCATTAAATCGGACAACGCCATCTCTACAACTACAAAATTTGTGAATAACGCTATTTGTCATCTATTCCAAGAGATCCGCTATGAAATTAATGCTATTGAGATAGATAAAGTCAAGAATGTGGGTATCACCACTCTCATGAAAAATCTCGTGTCATTAAAACCGAATCAAAGTAATTCAATGGAAAATACAGGATGGCTGGGTGTTCAAGAGAAATTGAGTTTAACCGATGGTAATGGGTTTTTTGATATTTCCATCCCACTAAGTATGCTGCTTGGATTTGCTGAAGATTATCGGAAAATCATGGTCAATGTGAAACATGAGTTGGTTTTGATCAGAGCTCGTCATGATAACAATGCTTTGATTCAAACCACAAAAGAGGATGTGAAGATCAGCTTCACTAAAATTGAGTGGTTGATCCCATATGTCACTCTATCGGATACTAAAAAAAATCGAATTGCTCTATTTCATCCAGAAAGATCCTGACATAGCGATGAGCTTCAGATTATGGGAATTATATGAATATCTAATGCTTCCGACGACAACAAAACACGTGTGGACGGTGAAGACCACAACTCAGCTGGAGAAACCACGTTATGTCATTCTAGGCTTCCAAACAGATCGAAAAAATAAGGATAAGAAAAACGCTAGCAATTTTGATCATTGCAGCATCGCTGATGTTAAATTATTCCTCAATTCTCAATGTTATCCATATGGAAATTTGGATGTAGATATGGCCAAGAATCAGTATTCGATACTATATGATATGTATTCGAACTTTCAAGCCTCATATTATGATCAACAAGTGAATAATCCATTATTAACCAAGACACAATTTCGAGATATTACACCACTAGTAGTCATTGATTGCTCTAAACAAAATGAATCCTTGAAATTTGGTCCAGTGGATGTTCGCCAGGAGTTTGAAACCAAATCAAGTTTTTCTACAGAGACTGCTGCTTATTGTCTCATTTTGCACGATCGAGTAGTACATTATAACCCCATAAGCGGAGGGGTCAGGAAGATAGTTTAAGGGGGGGGGGTGAAACATAAATTCTCATTTCAGCAGCCTCGCTTCATTAGTTGTCATGGAGCTACTCGTGGATGTACAAGGCTTCCAAACGCCTCTCAACGAGTTTATTGTGAAGGAGCTGGCATACACAGCTTTGAATGCTGCGAATGTTGATCCATCAGTGTGGTTTTTCCGTCCACTGATACCATTCTACAGTCTGTCACCAAAATATAGAAGTGTAAATTTATGGCTCGAATGTCATCACCATGGGCTATCATGGAATTATGGAGTTAGATCATATAATGAAGTTGAAGAGATGATTCGAAAAGAGTGGGAAACGTGGGGAAGGATCAAGAGAATTTATGTTAAGGGTGCAGAGAAGAAAGCATGGTTGCGGAAAATTTGCAGTCCTTCCATAGCAACGTTGATAGCTGATATGGAGGAATCTTTCGAGAATACCCCCTCATTGTCAGAATTTAAAGAACTACCATCTTACGCTTGTCCTTACCATAGTCATCTTAAGGATAATATGGCATGTGCTGTCAAGAATGTTGCGGAGCTTCAAAAATGGATTTTGAAGAAGATGATAAAACGATCTGCTGAACGATCCTTCGATATATACTACAAATTACACAACATGAAATCAATGGATTGTGAGGATATTGCCTACCTACCCCACTCATTTATAAGTACTGTTGCTGCGTCACACGTTCATGATGCTTGGGACAAGTTGACTGATGAGATGCGAGCTGATTGGTCCATTGCAGGATGTAAACTTTGTTTGGAACATCATCGAGAAACCAGAGGTGATAATTTTGATGGGCCACCTCCTATGATAAGGGATTGTGTGAAGTGTAATAATTTTTAAAGAAAAAAATATTTTCAATTGTAAAATTTATTCATGTACTTCTTATATACTATTACATTGGTTATAATCATAAAAAGAATCATTTTTTTGTATACAAAATATATGAATAAAGACAAAAAAAAACAAAAAGAGATCCTTGTTTTATTTCATTTGTCATTTAAGCTGTACTCCCCTCATCCTCTGCATGGAATTTAATTTCATTGTATTCCCCACCCAGGTATTCCAACTTGGCTGATCCTCGCTTGATTTCATCCAACAAGCCATCGAATTGTTTGGGATTTTCGATGAAGAATTTTGACGTCCTTCGGTTCAGGAAAACTGAATGGGCATTATTTAAATGAACGATTACACTCATTCCATACTTTGTATTAACTTTCAAAGCTGCGGTAATGGTGTATCGAGTGTTCAATGCCAGCTGAGACAGTTTGAGCAGTGGGAGTTCTCTTAATTCAGCATTGATTTTGTCGAAATGCGCTTGATCTGCCTTATTTTCAACTTTCACGTTCGGATCAGGTTGCATGAAGACGGCGTTAGATTCTCCTCCGGAATACTGCAACGTTGGTGAACCCTTTTTGATATGATTGCAAAAATCCTCAAATTGTTTAGGATTATCCTCAAAAACTTGGCCAATCTGTTATTCACGAAAACAGAATGAGCATTCGACAANTTCTTGATCTGCCTTATTTTCAACTTTCACGTTCGGATCAGGTTGCATGAAGACGGCGTTAGATTCTCCTCCGGAATACTGCAACGTTGGTGAACCCTTTTTGATATGATTGCAAAAATCCTCAAATTGTTTAGGATTATCCTCAAAAACTTGGCCAATCTGTTATTCACGAAAACAGAATGAGCATTCGACAAATGCAAAATAACTCCTACACCATATTTTGTTTTTACTTTGAAGGCTGCAGTGATGGTGTACACATAGTTACGCTGCAATTGAGATATTTTTATCAGGGATATTTTTATCTCTTTGAACTCTGCGACAGCGTTGATAACGTCAAAATTCACCTCATCAGCAGGGCTTGCAAGCAGCAGCATTGGATCGGGGTGAAGGCGGATATTGTGGTATTTTCCTCCCAAATATTCCAATGTTATTGTACCTTTTCCGATATATTTTTGGAAATTCTCGAACATCTTTATATTCTCAGCGAAGAACTTGGCCAGTCTAGTATTCACAAAGACTGAATGAGAGTCCGAGAGATGGAGAATAACACCCACTCCATATTTTGTATTCACCTTGCGAGCTGCGGTGATGATGTAGAAAGCTCCAGCTTCCAAATCCTCAAGTTTCACGAGAGGAAGATCTTTCAATTGTGCCACAGCGTTGATTTTGTTGAAATCCATGTTGAATTTTCACTCGAGTATCAAACTTAAGCTTGAATTTGAGTCTTCTGAAGATTGCAGCAGAGTAGTCGAATGTCACTGCGAAACTGTATAACTTGTTTCACTTCTTGAATGTTCTTGAGGAGAAGATTTAAACGTTTCTTAAATTCCTGTCGCTGGAGACTGTTCTTCATAGAGAACGATGTACCGAACTGATGATGGACATTTTGTTGGTTATATACATCAACCCCCCACTCTTGTACCCTCCACTTTCAACATTAAATAAACAAATACACATTATTTAAACAACGATTTTCCGAGAAATGCGAGTGATAAACATAAAAGAGCCGGATATCCCAAGTAGATACAAGTTCGTACATGTCTGGAAAATGTCAAGTGGGTCGGTGAAGTCAAAGGGTCGGAAATCCCAAGAAGTTCGATGCTGTCCGTGGGGGGCTGAAATGGCAGACCCCCAACTGTGAAGAACTCAAGTCGGCTATATCAAGTGGACCCTCTCTGACGCTTGCAGGTTCAGACATGTTTGAGACCATTCCTCACCAGCTCATGAATTGGAATCACGAATTAATTGATTCGTGTTTCAATCAACCTTTTCACCCACCCACCTCGCGGGGTGGAATGATTCAGTCGTGAATAGTTTCCACTGAAGTCCAATAATATGTTAATTAATTAATCAATTAATTAGCCCGCGAATTAATTAAACCTTTCACCCACCTACCCACCCTCTCACTCGGGATGATTAATTATTCGGTGGGTGACTCTCTCTAGTACCCAAAGTGTGAATTAAAAGATTAATCCGCGAATCAAACCGCGACCCGCGAATTAATAAACTCTTTCACCCACCTTCTCGCGGGGGTGGGTTGAATACGTTGTCGATCAAACTCCTTTCAATCAAAAAATTGCAAATTAATTCATCAATCCGCGAATCAAACCACGAATTAAACCGCGACCCGCGGATCAGACCGCGAAGTACACCGCGACCCGCGAATTCATTAACCCGTTCACCCACCCGATCCACTCGCGGGGGCACTCCGACCAGGTCTCCGCCAGACCCTTGCTCCAGAACCCGCATTACTCATCTACTCAATTGCTTCAACCGATCTCTCCAAATTTTCACATAAATGATTTTTTTTTTGTTAATGATGACTGTTGAGCAAACTCTTGCTCTTCATTTTTCAGTTTGCTCACATTTCCATCCCCAGAAAAACACAATTAATTCTCATTTATGGTGGGCTGTGTCAGCTTGATAGAAACTTGACACAGACATAAAAAACAAAAAAAAATTAAATGAGATAAATTAAAAATTATTATAATAAATTCGTGAAAAACTTCCTCTTTTCATTGCAATTGACGAAATTCGATTGTGATGCTTGGGCTGTGTCAACTTTTGATACCTCAAAAGTTGATTAAATTGAGTTGAATTGCGCTCATTCTAAAGTTTTTTTAATTATCTTCAAATATGTCAAAACAAAAATTCGATTCCCAATGTTCAAATCCAATTATTTCACCTTTTTCTTGAAAAAAAAAATTCAAGTGGAAAAAGTGGAAATTTTCAAAAACTTCATAACTCGCTGAAAACAAATCTAATCGCTCCAAAAATTTTATGAGAGCTTGGTCTCATATAGTTCTTCTCAGAAAAAAATCGCGAAGACAATCGGCAACATGAGGTTTTTTTCATTTCGCATTTGACGAGGAATTGCTCATATAGGGTTCAATATTTCTTCACATGAACTTATTCGACGTCTGAAACGATCATGATCTCGAGCAATCTGATTAATAGCGAATTTGGAAGAATTGTTAAACTATTGAAAACGATATTATAAAGATTTACAAAACCATGAGTTAAACTTCACGCTAAGAGTTGAGATTCAGTAAGTGAACTTGACTTTGTATTGAGTGTGGATCGTGCAGAGTACGCAGGTTTTCCCCACTCCAACTCCCAATGGATGATTCATCATCGAACAGTCTGGAACCATCGAAAATATTCGAGACCAATCGAGTATCCTGTTTCATGCAAGTCTCAACAGGACTCAGCCGATACTTCCACCCCATGAACCGATGAGTCATTGATGACATCATTCTTCTCGAACGTTCCGTGATCGTAGCGCCAATATTTAATTTCTTACAAGTTCCAACCGGTCATTATGGTATCATATACAGCGTGTCCCATAGGAATGTGTGAAAACTAAACTCATCTGCCGACTCATCCAAAATAACCTTGACTCTCTACGTTTGTGTTAGGTTTACTAGGGGTCGGTCAGTTTTATTCCAACTATGGCAGGAGCCTTAATTTATTATCAGTAATGAATGATTTGACAATTCTGGAAAAAAGATATCTCATCGAGTGCTTCTATTCGAGAGGGAAAAAATACTGTGAAGCTTTTAGGGTTTTTTTTATTAAATTTGAATCCAAACGAGTTGCTAGCGAAACCACTTTGAGGAGGTTAAAATAATTTTTTTTTCATATTGATTGTGTGACACAACAAAACACATTACAGATTTTCGTAGAAATCCCATTGGTTTCTAGTCATCATAATATTCTTTTTCTAGAATAATTGAAAATTTCAAGGAATACGGCACTTTGGATGATCGTAGAGCTACTCTTCCAGGTCCCTCATTCTCTGCTGCAACAGAGGAGAAGGTCGATGAAGTTGAACAGTATTTCAAGGCAAATCCCAACTCGTCCATTCGGAGGGCCGCTCAAGATTTAAAATTGACCACATTAACGTTGCATCGCATCCTACACGTTTTTTTGAAACTTCATCCATATAAAATATTGATGTGTCAGCGTTTGACAGAGGAGGCGATTCTGAGACGAAAGGAATTTTGTGAAAGAATGACACAAATGTTCGAAACTGGCGAGCTGCACGAAACAGCAATTGTTCTTTCTGACGAGGCATACTTTTGGCTAGACAACTACGTGAACAAAAATAATTTGAGATTTTGGGGATCTGAAAAACCTTATTTTTTGGTTACGAAATCGGCTCATCCACAGAAAGTCACTGTTTGGGTTGCTCTCTCCATGAAGGGTATCTATCGACATTTTTTCGAATCTACCGTTACTAGGAATGAGTACAAAAGAAGGTTAGAAACAAAATTCTTCCCTCATGCGAGGAAAAGAGGGCTTGTCAATGGGTTTTATTTTATGCAGGATGGAGCAGCTTCCCACCATACTCACGAGGTTTTTGAAATTCTTAATATAGTTTATCGCGGTCGAGTTCTTGGTTTGGGATATCTAAAATTTTGTGGAGGGCAAATAGATTGGGCACCCTATTCACCAGATTTGAATCCGTATGATTATTTGCTGTAGGGTTACATGAAAAATTCTTGTTACGCAAGCAAGCCAATAACAATCGAAAATTTGATAAACAACATTAAAAAGACTATTCATGGTATTCCACAGGAAATATTAGAACATGTATTCCATGGTTTTAGGAAACGTTTGAAATTATTGCGCCGGTGTTGATGGCGCTCATTTCGAAATCATTTCCTATTAATCGCACTTGTCACGTACAATTTTTGTAAGCTACTATTTTTGTTGAGCGAATTACATGTTTCAATAATGAATATACGGTGAAATAAAAATGACAACTCTCCTCTATCAGGAATTGTATTCCTTCTCTTTTTCCCTGTTTCCAATAAAAAAAAATAATCAAACAGTTTTCACACATTCCCATGGGACNATACTAGGGGTCGGTCAGTTTTATTCCAACTATGGCAGGAGCCTTAATTTATTATCAGTAATGAATGATTTGACAATTCTGGAAAAAAGATATCTCATCGAGTGCTTCTATTCGAGAGGGAAAAAATACTGTGAAGCTTTTAGGGTTTTTTTTATTAAATTTGAATCCAAACGAGTTGCTAGCGAAACCACTTTGAGGAGGTTAAAATAATTTTTTTTTCATATTGATTGTGTGACACAACAAAACACATTACAGATTTTCGTAGAAATCCCATTGGTTTCTAGTCATCATAATATTCTTTTTCTAGAATAATTGAAAATTTCAAGGAATACGGCACTTTGGATGATCGTAGAGCTACTCTTCCAGGTCCCTCATTCTCTGCTGCAACAGAGGAGAAGGTCGATGAAGTTGAACAGTATTTCAAGGCAAATCCCAACTCGTCCATTCGGAGGGCCGCTCAAGATTTAAAATTGACCACATTAACGTTGCATCGCATCCTACACGTTTTTTTGAAACTTCATCCATATAAAATATTGATGTGTCAGCGTTTGACAGAGGAGGCGATTCTGAGACGAAAGGAATTTTGTGAAAGAATGACACAAATGTTCGAAACTGGCGAGCTGCACGAAACAGCAATTGTTCTTTCTGACGAGGCATACTTTTGGCTAGACAACTACGTGAACAAAAATAATTTGAGATTTTGGGGATCTGAAAAACCTTATTTTTTGGTTACGAAATCGGCTCATCCACAGAAAGTCACTGTTTGGGTTGCTCTCTCCATGAAGGGTATCTATCGACATTTTTTCGAATCTACCGTTACTAGGAATGAGTACAAAAGAAGGTTAGAAACAAAATTCTTCCCTCATGCGAGGAAAAGAGGGCTTGTCAATGGGTTTTATTTTATGCAGGATGGAGCAGCTTCCCACCATACTCACGAGGTTTTTGAAATTCTTAATATAGTTTATCGCGGTCGAGTTCTTGGTTTGGGATATCTAAAATTTTGTGGAGGGCAAATAGATTGGGCACCCTATTCACCAGATTTGAATCCGTATGATTATTTGCTGTAGGGTTACATGAAAAATTCTTGTTACGCAAGCAAGCCAATAACAATCGAAAATTTGATAAACAACATTAAAAAGACTATTCATGGTATTCCACAGGAAATATTAGAACATGTATTCCATGGTTTTAGGAAACGTTTGAAATTATTGCGCCGGTGTTGATGGCGCTCATTTCGAAATCATTTCCTATTAATCGCACTTGTCACGTACAATTTTTGTAAGCTACTATTTTTGTTGAGCGAATTACATGTTTCAATAATGAATATACGGTGAAATAAAAATGACAACTCTCCTCTATCAGGAATTGTATTCCTTCTCTTTTTCCCTGTTTCCAATAAAAAAAAATAATCAAACAGTTTTCACACATTCCCATGGGACACCCTGTAAGTCCCAACAGGACTAATAGGGAACCCCACCGCGATAACGTCATCCTTCTCGAATGTACAAATCTCAGCATGACTTTGGGGAATCCCACACCTCGCACATTGATGAGTTATCAGTCTGAGTGACTCACTGATGTCATTCATCTTGAAAATATTCAATCATTGTTTTCACATATTTGCACATGTTTGCATATGTTTGTAAATGTTTGCAAAATGTTTGCAGAATGTTTGCAGAATGTTTGCAGAATGTTTGCAAATGTTGTTAAATGTTTGCAAATATTGTCAAATCTTTGCAATTGTTTCCAAATGTTTGCAATTGTTTGAAAATGTTGTCAGATGTTTGCAAAATGTTTGCAAATGTTGTTAAATTTTTGTATATGTTTAGGACTTGCGGGGAGTTCTCCCACCGTGCAAGTCGATGACTCATCGATGACGTCATTCATCTCGAAATTTCCGCGATTGTGGCGGCAATATCTAATTTTATCCATGTGTCCACAGGTCACTGTCTCGAACCTTCCACAGCTTGTGGCGCCAATATCCGATTTCATGTAAGTTTCAACAGGTCATTGTATTTCATACAAGTCCCAACAGGTCTTAGAGGGATTCTCCCACCATGCGAGTCGATGACGTCATCCTTCTCGAACGTTCCGCGATGGTAGCGCTAATATCCGATTTCATGCGTTTCAACAGGTCATTATATTTCATACAAGTCTCAACAGGTCTTAGAGGGATTCCTCCACCACGAGAGTCGATGAGTCATCGATGACGTCATCCTTCTCGAACGTTCCGCGACGGTAGCGCCACCATTCCAGAACCGTCCATGACGGTGGCGCCCCTGGTGGTGATTTCGGGAACTAATATAAAGAACCCGCCTAGCCTATCTACTATAATACCTCCATTTTCAGATTGATGATAAGCTGCATATACGACCTTTTGCCTTTAACTTATGTCCCCAGAAATGAAAAATTTCTTAAAAGCAAAAGCTCGTAATCACAAATTTTTTCATTTTTTTAACCATGTACGACCTTTTACCTTTAATTTCTGTCCTCAGAAATCGAGACTGACCTAAAAGCAAAAGGTCGTAAAGACAAAATTTGGGATTTTTTAATTTCCAGTTCTGTAGAGAAATTATACCTTCAATATTCCAATTGATGTCACTTGAAGTTATCGGTGTCTTTGATTATGGTCAAATAATTATGTCGACAACTTAATAACATTCTTTAAGTGAACAGCATCTCTCCATTTTTAATCCAGATTTGTATATTTCAGAACATTTTAAAAACTCTTAAAATATTTGTGTTTTCTATACATTTTTTGTGCACTAATCACCCCTTGTATACCTCTTTGAAGATACGCTTGTGTATTACATATGCGTAACAGAAAAACGTGTTTCCAAAAAAATCTAAATTAGGGAACTAATTTAGATTAAACCCCACCCCCCTTCCCCTTCCCTGCAAAATCCCCCCTCCAAAAATAAAAGAAATTCTCTAGATTTTAGAAAATATTTTTTTTAAAATTAAGTATATTTAGTAACGGAGCTAGAAAAAAGACCTAGATTTTATAAAACTGAAGGTTAAAAACCGCGGTTTTTTAAATTTAGAAACTTTTTTCTAAAGCCAATCCACGTTTTCTATCTGTATGCTGAACCATATTTCGAGGGACTTTGCAACGTCTTCAGATTATCATGATTAACAATCGTTAATTCATGGGCGCATGATCGTCTGTCTGTCTGTCTGTCTGTCTATCTGTCTGTCTGTCTGTCTGTCTGTCTGTCTCTCTGTATGTATGTATGTATGTATGTATGTATGTATGCATGTATGTATGTATGTATGTATGTATGTATGTATGTTTTTTTTGTCTGTTGGGAGAATGCATTTACGCACGACCACTTGAGGGAGGGGACAGCAGGATCCCTCCGTCAAATGAGTGTCGGACTCGGACAAAAACTGTCAATACCGACTAAACTCCAGTCAGACATATTTCCACTAACCTTTCATCCTCTCGCGGTACCACCGTAAAGTATTACTTCGCGAGGGAGGTCTCAGCTGTTAGCTCTTCCACGTTTTTTCATCTGATGTACGTCCCCCATCCCGCTAAGATGTTCTGCGTGATTTGGAGGTTCCAATAACATTTCTCACCTACACTGCAGCATTGCGCTTTCGTTCCTCATTTCTGAGCTTCTTCATGACCTCGTCCGCAAAGTTACACGTCGTGTCCCAGGCTGCCTTTGATGACAGCATTGCGTCCACCAGGCTCTCAGGTTTGACCTCTCTTCCCAGGTCGGACTCCCACCTACTTCGGATCTCATTGAAGCGGGGGCATGTAAAGAATACATGCTCTGCATCTTCGGCGACTCCTGTGCAAATTGGGCAGTCCGGGGAATCTTCATGTTTGTATTTGTGAAGATACACCCGGAAACACCCGTGTCCTGAAAGCATTTGTGTAAGATAATAATTGACCTCTCCGTTTTTTCGACTTACCCAGACGGCCAACTGTGGGATCAGGAGATGAGTCCATCTGCCCTTGGTAGAGGCATCCCACTTTCGCTGCCATCGTTGTAAGCTTCTACGCCTCTCGTCTGCACTGACCTCTGCTGCGCTTTGTGTTTCCGACTTCTTGCGTCGATACAGAGACTTTCGCTCTTCGGCCAATACCTCAATAGGTAACATACCGGAAATGACGCATACTGCATCCTCGGACACCGTGCGGTATGCACTCGCTACTCGCAGAGCACTCAGTCGATACACTGATGCTACCTTTCGCCGTGATTCTGCCATGTGCAGCGCATCAGCCCAGATGGAAATGCCATAGGTGAGCACTGACACGACGACCGATGAAAGCAGCGCTCGTCTTTTCTGCTTAGGACCACCGATATTAGGCATGAGGCGCGATACAGTAGATCCGACTGCAGACGCCTTGGCACCCACGTGCTCGGTTTGCTGCTTAAAATTGAGTCGAGCATCGATCATCACCCCCAGGTATCGTATGTACGGCTGGGAGGTAATTTCGCAGGACCCGACCTGCAGCGATATCGTCTCTATTTCCTTTCTGCTGGTGATCAACACCGCCTCTGTCTTGTGTTCCGCCAGCTTCAGGCCCACTGTGTCCATCCAACAGCGGATCGTTTCAAAGGTCATGTCGAAAGTGTAATTGATCTGCTCCATGAATTTGCCCACAATGACTACAGCCACGTCGTCTGAAAATGCCACGAGTTTAGTTTTCCGCGACAATCCCAGTTTTAGCATCCCGTCATACATGATATTCCACAATAGGGGACCTAATACTGAGCCTTGAGGTACTCCTCCGGTTACTCTATACTCCTCAGGACCACTCTCCGTGTTGTACTTGAGGACTCTTCCAGTGAAGTAGCTGTCTACCATTCTCCGCAAGTATCCCGGTACATTGAAATTCTCAAGAGCTTCCATGATACGGTCCCACCTGGCCGAGTTGAAAGCATTCTTGATGTCTAGTGTCGCTACTAGGCAATACTTCTTCGTGCCATTTAGCCATCTCTTTCCTGAGATCGCATTCTTGGCGATGTTGACGACCAGGCTGATCGCATCCAGAGTGGACCGGCCTTTCCGGTACCCATATTGGTTGTCCGCCAACAAGGGTTCGACTGCTGTTTCTATACGTTGGTGGACAATACGCTCGAGGATCTTACCAGCGGTATCGAGCATGCAGAGCGGACGGTATGATGACGGATCGTCCGGTGGTTTTTTCCCTTTCGGGAGTATTACAAGTCTCTGCTGCTTCCACATGGCAGGGAAGGTGCCCTCTCTTAGGCACTCTTTGTATACGTCCAAAAACATCTCCGGCATCGCGTGGATAGCTGTCTTCACGGCGATGTTGGGGATTCCATCCAGACCAGGGGCCTTGGTGTTACCCACCCTATTGCAGGCTTCCATCAGTTCTTGCTTGGTGATTGGTGGAATAATCATCTCTTTCCATTTTTCGTCTGTGCGATGAAGTTCTGGCTGTTGCGGGAACAACACCGTGACGATTTTTTTCAACAGCACAGGACACGTTGGTGACGGCATTGGCTGACTATTTAGTCTCGACATCACCACCTTGTATGGTCTACCCCACGTATCGCTTTCCACCTCAGCAAGGTGGAAAGATGGAGTAATTACCAATTGAAAATTCATAATTCAAATTTCATTGGGACGCGGATTTTCCGCGCCACCATCGGTTGATTGCGGTGGGGGTAGAAAAGATTTTGAGGTTCCTCGGGGCGGATCCGTCGGAGGACTCTTCGCTAGGGTTCAGCCATATCAAGTCGCTCTGCGCAATTCAAGTTTTATTATGCTCTTTCAGCTTCTTTAAATTGGTAAAACAATTATTACTTTGGTGTGCTTGGATTTTCCGGCCTTTTCCTGACGTCGCCGTACTGAGGATCCAGATGAGTTTATCCTAGAGTTTCTCGAGTATCGACGGTAAGCGTGATTCAATTTGTGAGTGCTCGCGTGGTTTTTCGATTCATTTCTCCGGTGGCCATTTGGACACCGTTTGAGTGTTAAAATTCGAGCCTTTTGCCTTCGGGACGCGGCACTCACTGACCTTTGGCCTCATTCCTTTATTTTCATTATTGAATATTAATCATTTCATTCATTTTGTTGCCGTTTATCGGTTTTGATTTTTGGAACTCTGTTCAATTTCTTCATTCGTGTGGCCTTCGCGTCGTCGCGCTCTGGGTGATTCTCGCGAATGATAATATTTCGTCATTAAATTGTGGCTGTATGATTCATTTTTCCAATCCAGCAAAAATATTGGATTTTTATAATTACTTTTTATTTTCGCATGTGCTAAAATATTAATACTCTGTATCGAGTCATACCGCGTGTAGAGTTCTCTCTCACGCACTTAATTAAATTAGTTAATTTTGTAATTATCACACATTCAATTAGTTTCTGAAAATTTATAAATTGTAGGTTCAGACAATTAATAATTTTTGAATTGTGTCGAACTTTTGCTGGCGGGAGTACCCTCCCACACATGTAAAAATTGCGAATATTATTTCACTGGTATTTGGCCGATTTTTCTATTGTTTTATTGTTGTGAGGAAAATACAGTTTATTTTATTTCCGAATAATCCACGGTGTTGAACTGCATTAATTGTTCGCCCGTTCCCACATGTCTCCGCGGTTTCGTGAGCTGGTCGTGACTTTGTCCTTTGAAGATTAAAAGGACTGGCGCCCTTTTGGTATTATTTCTTTGGTTCCTCTCGTTGATCACCTTCGTACTTATTCGGGTTGAGAGATTCCAAAAGGGTTGCTGAAAGTTAGTGGACAACGCACACGATTTCCCGCGTGTGTCGTTGAAAAATATGTCACAGTATCTGTGTGTACTCTTTTTCATTTTTTTCATTTGCAATTTTCTTTGTAAGGGCTCAATGGAATTTCATGATTTTTTTCATGGACATAGACTTCAGTAAGCTGTATCTACAGACACTCGTTAATGTTCAATTATTCATAGAGTTCTCGAAATATTGGCATTGAAAAAAAAATTGCTTTTCGCCGATCGGTCCAAAGATTATAATCGAAATGAAATGAATCATGGCTTGAAAAAATTGTATCGATAGCCCCTTGATTCTATCAAAATATGATGGGAATCACACCATTCATTGTTAAGTTACAGCACATTGATTGTGAGATTTTTTTTTTTATATTTTTCGGGATAGTTTGGAAAAACCAAAAGCTATATCATTGAAATTACGACTCAAAAAGTTTGCTTCGATGTCTTCTTGATGGAGTATAAAGATGGTGAAAAAAGCATGACTATTTACCAAGTTGTATAATAGCGATATAAGCTTTTTATGTAAAGAATTTTCAGTAATCTTCCATATGCATCTGCTATCATTTTGATTGGTCGGTTTTATACATATTTATTCATGGTCCCGACTAACTCTTCAATTAATCATGGCCGGGCTAAGTCTTGATTATATTCCAACTATCGCCGAAGTAAAGTTTGGCAAAATCGTGATTAAGTGTGGTTATATGGGGTTCATCTTGGGTTCATATGAGGTCTTATGATGTCATATGGTGATTATATGGAGTTAATACGGTGCAGTATAAGGTCATAAGGGGTCATGTGGGGGTCATATGTGAGTCATATAGGGTTATATAGGGTTGATATGGCGTCACATGGGGCCTCATATGATTATTTAATCTCATGTTCATTAGGAAAGGTTCTCCTAGCCGCGTACCGAACAACATCTTTGTCACGATATCTGTGGGCAGTGTTTCACTCACTCGAAAGTTCTGAAGCGACAGAAGATACTATTATATTTCATGTTTGGTTCTTTTACTCACAATGCGTGACAAGTCAGAAAAGACGAAAAAAACATTGTATTTTCGTGGAGAAGGCTCCAACCAACGCCTCTCCTAGCGAAGTGCAGCCATTCAACACTTTCTGTGAATTTCAATGTAACATGAAGTAGAAGTTTTGATGTAACAATGCATCAAGATTCTATCGATGTTAATTTTCGAATAATAGAAAATTTTATCATTCACCTTCCCTTTCAAAATTAGTGTTAAGGCTCCAACCATCGTCTTTTGCAGTAAGACAATCATTCGACTTTTTCTCCATACATTTACATCAAATAAAATGCATTTTTATGCATTAAATATCCATTCTTGTTAGGAAAATATTATATAGAAAGCATAAAACTAATGATATTTCATGTAGATTGATGGAAAAAATGAAATTTTTCCCTCCCCCCTAAAGAGCCGATTGCACCCAATCGTTTCAACGAAATCCTCAATCAAAGGAGAATGGGAGCTTAGGATTTCAATAACTCATTTTATAAGAGACTATATCCAAAGGATAAATAAGCATCACCTCAAATGAGGCGGGACAAATGGAAAATTGTTCTGCCTTTTGAACGTGCAAACAATTTTCCATCCTACTATATAATTTACCTTGAAAATAAATTTGAGCTAAGGATTCGTTTTGGTTTGGAGCAATCAGACCCTAACCTATGGAGAAAAGTATATATATATATATATATATGAGGTATTCCATGTCAAGTGAACAAATCGTTGACCATCACCTCTTCAAAAACTGACGGCGATTTCTCTGGTGATGACGGAGTATAAAAAAATATTTTCTGAATTTTTTCAGAATTTCCGGATGACTGCCTATGGTCTATACGATTTTTTTTTGTTTTTTTTTGTTTTTCATGGATAACTTCCGTTCTTTTCAATCGATTCCCATGAATAAAAAAAAGAAAATTTTCGTTTTTTGGTCGACTTTCAGAATATATTTTTTCCATACTTTTATTCTCGCTTTCTGATGCCACACACGTGAAAACTTCGAAAAAATAACAAAAAAATGGTTCCAACAGTTCCATTTTTGTTTAAAATGGAACTAAATTAACATCAAAGATTCATCGATTTTGTTGTGCATCATTTTCATCGCTTTTTTCAATTATTATCCTTATGAGCACCTTCGTATCAATCATTTTAGAATTCATCGTAACTTGAAACACTTCGCTGACGTTTCAATTTTTCGCGCCGCTGCACTGAACGCAGCGAGACGCGCACCAGAGGACCTCAGTGCCTCATCTCATTCGCATTCGAACGATACCGGTTCGTTTTAAGCTTATGACAATTCACCGGTCATTCACAAGATCGTTTCTTCATATTGTGGAGGTATTTTAGTATTTCATACATCACTTAGAATCACCAAACGCATCTGATTCTCATGATTATGTTTTTACATGAATACATGATTTAATTGTTCGAGTGAATTGAAATAAATCTTTACCAAGAAGAAACAACAAAAAATAGTGAAATTTTTGAAGGTGTCCTATCGTTTTTCTCACGTGGAGGTGGTCCTCGGTGATTTGAATATTCGTTTATGAACGAACAATTGACCTCAATGATGGCGCCAAAAGTATACAATCGTTGGTGCAATCCTTTGAGGCTAAAGAATCACCGCAAACTGAAAGGCTTACGACGACCCAATGACGCTTAGATGAAGAGATGGCATCTTACGATTCGTAATTATCTGTGTTCACATTGCAGACGAAATCGGGATAGTGCAACAGTAATTGGAAATGAAAGTATGAATAATACAGTGAATATTGAGAGCAGTGAGACTACACAATCTCAATCCCAATCCCAATCGGAGGATACTGATACAACCGCCGGAGCTGACACTGACTTTGCTGGTACTTCTGCAAACTCTGAAACTGATCTAGTATCGATTGATGGTGACAATGCCATAAATTCGGAGCACAGTACTATTACCGATTCCCATACAAATGATGACGTGATTAGAGGTAAGATTATTTTCAGAAATACTGATACCATATCTTCCAAATAAATCGATCGCTCACTCTACTGAAGTTCTTTCAGTAGTAATACCCCGAGTGCTTCAAAATTATCGGGTGTTTCCCGATAACTTCGTTGTGAGCAAACGAAAGTGGCAATTTTTGCAGGTTAAAAAATCCCGAGCTCTTGGGCGAGAGGTTTTCCTGCAAAACTTGGCACGATCGTTTGTTCGTAGGGAAATACCAGATAATTTCGAAGCACGACGGGTATTTGACGACGTATTTCCCAAGAATGGATTCCACGCAGTCAGGATGCAGTATTTGGAGTTAAAATTTCGAGAACAAAAGAAGAGTGTGCAATATCCAAAAGCTCGTATGCAATATCCGATATATTTTTCCCTCCAGCTCGTCACGTGACGCCAGATACTGCCTTCTGATCGGCCGTAATCCGTTCGTGGGAAATACTCATTGAAATATCATTAGGTTCATCATCGATTTCTGGAGGATCATTTGCCTCAACCAGCACCGAGTCCTTTGAAACTATTAAGAGACCAGTATTCGAACTCAGTTTTGGGACAATGCTTCCAACAATCAATGAAGCATTAGGATTGTTAGACGAGTTACCGATTCCACTAAAAAAGGTGAATCGGTCTTCAGATGCTTGGACTGATAAGAAATCGTTCAAAGTGTGTCAGACTTTGAAACGAAAGCTTGGTGGTACCATAGAAGATCCCATTACTCCGCAAGATGCCCGTGATCTGATGGATGTTATTCTTCGTTTAAAGACCAAATTTCAGGATGAACGATTGAGCAATGGTGAGAAAATTCAGATTCTCACTATATTACCACCAAACTGGAGTGTTGAGAGAGTTCGTGAAATTATGGAAACATCCTCGTATTTAGTGAGGAAGGCAAAACAATTGTTCAATGAAGAAGGAATTTTATCAATACCTGCCAAGAAGAAAGGTATGAACTCCATTTTTCTATAAGGGTCGTAACTTTATATTTCATTCATACTGATCCGACCTGAAAAAAACAATATACGGATTACAGGACGCCCCTTGCCTGACACAACGACAAAAAAAGTTATTGAATTTTACAATGACGAGAGAGTCAGTGCAGAAATGCCGGGGATGAAAGACTTCGTATCTGTTCTGAATGAAGACGGGAAGCGAATTCACGTTCAGAAACGATTGGTCCTCTCTAATCTCAACGAAGCTTTCAAATTCTTCCATACTGACCACCCTGATGTTGAAATTGGATTCTCTATATTCGCTTCACTAAGACCAAAGCATTGTGTATTGGCAGGGGGAACAGGAACACATACTGTGTGTGTTTGTGCCATTCACGAGAACGTGAAATTAATGATTTTAAGTAATGTTATTCAATCGTTATATTTTTATCCGTTTCTCTCTTCATCCGTTCTATGTCAATGGCATTCCCAAGATCTTACAACGTAATCAACTGAGATTCAAACAGAAAATCTTTTGCATGTGATTTGATTCTTTCATTCGTTTTCGCAGGAAGTAATTTGAAGAGTATAACGAAAAATATGTTATATCCTCTGAATGATTATTCCGATTATTTGGAATGGATGGTTTGTAAGGATCGCACGGAGGAATGTTATCTTGGTAGTTGTTAACAATGTCCATCACATGGTGAGATGCTATGTAATTATATTGTCGGAGCCCTGCAAGACCATGATATTGATACTGTCACTTATAAGCAATGGATATCAAAATCACGAATGACTCTTCCAACAGTAATTCAAGATTCCATTGAATTCGCTCACGATTTCTGTGAAAAGATGCAGAATGTAGTGCCTCATGATTTCATTGCCAAAGAACAGGGTTCCTTCATGAAATCATCGAAGCAATCGCTTGAAATTGATGAATTCCTCGTAATATGTGACTTTGCAGAGAATTACGCCTTTGTCATTCAAAACGCTGCTCCCGGATTTCACTGGAATAATAATTCAGTGACAATCTATCCCGTTGTCATTTACTATCGACAGAATGATTTCATTCTACACCAGAGTCTCGTTATAATGTCTGATTGTTTAGTGCATGATGCAGTAGCAGTTTTCGTGTTCTCAAAGATTAGAAATGACTTTATTGTATCCATTTGTAAGTCTCCTAAAAACGTACTTTATTTTTCTCATGGAGCACCTCAACAGTTCAAGAATTTCAAGAATTCGATCAATGTGTATAATCATCCGAATGATTTCCAAGTACCTGCAGAGTGGCATTATTTCGCATCGGCATACGGTAAGGGCCCGTGTGACGAAGTAGGGGGGACAGTGAAGCGACAGGCTGCTAGAGCGAGCTTACAACTACCACCAGACCGTCAAATAACAACAGCCGAAGAATTGTTCTCATGGGCGAATGATCCCGTACATCTTCAAAATATTCATGTCAGATACAGCCCTGAAGACGATTATAGAGCAGCATTGGATTTTCTTGCAGATCGATTTGATCAAGCGAAACCTCTCCCGTCAACACAGCAGATTCATTGTTTCATACCCGCGGAGAATGGTGACGTTTCAGTCAAGAGGTTCTCGAATTCGCATAAATTTACCACGCTGAATATCCTCAAAACGAAAGAAGAGCTGAACCGACGTGAGAGAGGGGAGAAGAGTCATCCACCAGCACCTGGGGACAAAAAAACAGACAAAAAAACGCAGAAGAAGAGATGAAAATGATCCACAACAAAATCGATGAATCTCTGATTTCAATTTAGTTCCATTTTGAACAAAAATTAGGAACATTTGATGTTTCAAGAACTTTTTTGAACATTCAATGTCAACGGCGATGGAAAATGAGAAAAATTTTACAGAAAAATCACAAAATAAATTGGATCCAAGGCTCTGCCTATGATTTGGTACGGCTCAAAAAAATTTCTTTGAGAGCAGGAATCTGTAATTTTCTTCAAAAAAATCAAGACCGTCATAAGTGGGCAAAACTCAATTTTTTTGTTATTTTTTCGACGTTTTCACGTGTGAGGTAGCAGAAAGCGAGAATAAAGATATGAAAAAAATTTAGTTTGAAAGTCAACCAAAAAAAGAAAATGTTCTTTGTTTATTCCTGGAAATCGATTGAAAAGAACGGAAGTTATGCATAAAAAACAAAAAAAAACGAAGAAAATCATATAGACCATAGGTAGTCATCCGACAATTCCGAAAAAATTCAGGAAATATTTTTTTATACTCCTTCTTCACCAGAAAAATCGCCGTCAGTTTTTGAAGAGGTGAGGGTCAACGATTTGTTCTCTTGGCATGGAATACCTCATATAGATATATATATATATATATGAAAATGATCCAATGATGATATGAAATGATCCATATATATATATATATATATATGAAAGTATATATATGAAAGTTCTTATATATATATATATATATATATATATATATATATATATATATATATATATATATATATATATATATATATATATATATA
>NW_021680562.1:114794-162774 GCF_001412515.2 Diachasma alloeum
TATATATATATATATATATATATATATATATATATATATATATATATATATATATATATATATATATATATATAAGAAAGAAGAAATGGGACATAATAAGCCTTAATGGGACATATGAAGCAAATTTTTTCAAATCGTTTTTCATGTCGTTTCTTCTGGACAATCATATTGAAGAGTCGTGTTATGGGCTGACAAAAGCATACTCCTCCCTTTGGTTTACCGTCGGAGGTAAAAATTTCGAAGTAGGCAACTAAGTTCGAAAAATTTCGAATTTGAAAATTTTGAAGTTTCAAAATTTTGAAGTTGAAAAAAATTGAAGTCGAAAAGTATTGAAGTAGATCAGGTTCGAAGTTGCAATGGATCCATTTTAACAGTGAAATGAATGCCAGAAAATTTACATTCTACAAATTTATAATCGAATAACTCAAAAACGGCTGAGACGATTCCGCTGGAATTTCACTCCAGTGTTGGTGATATAAAGCCACATCGATTATAATGGAAACTAATCAATCCCATCGTTTGTTCAGAAAAAAATCATCAAATTTATTTTAAAAAAATCATTTTTCGGCGTTTTTTACCTGGTTTTCTTGGAAAATCTAAAAAACTGCTAAGTCAGTGTTGTTCAAAATCTAATCAACCCTCAGTTACGTTGAAACACACCGATTGCATGAAAAAAAAAAAATCGTCTCGTTTGTCCGAGCGTAATCGTAGCATAAAATTTTGGTCACACACACACACCGCTAATCGCCGGAATGCTGCCCATCGAAGTATTGGCTGAAGAACGGAGGTGCCTTTACCGGCGGAGAAGGCACACTACCTTGAGCCCAAAAGATCTCAGGGAAGAGGAGAGACGGAACAGCATCAGCCGATGGCAAGTGTTGTGGAATACCTCAACGAAAAGAATGTGGACTCACCGTCTAATACCACAGTTAGATGTATGGCTAAACCGTCCTTATGGAGAGGTCAACTACTATCTGACGCAGATGCTCTCAGGACACGGATGCTTCCGGTAGTATCTTCATAAATTCAAATTTGAAGAGACCCCGGAGTGCCCGACCTGCAGTGGAGAAGATGCTGAGCACGTGTTTTTCACGTGCAAATGCTTTGCAAGGCTTCACAGTACTTGGGAGACTGCAGTGGAACAGAGAGTCCCACCTGAAGACCTGGTGAAAGTCATGATTTCACCGAAAGTAACGCAGCCGAAGTTCTGAAAGAACTTCGACGTGAGGAGTGGGCCAGGAGGAACTAATGAGAACATCCGAGAGGAAGGAAGCTAATCAATGGTGGTCTTCAACCACCTGATGGGAGAGCTGCGGCTGAGACCACCCCTGCGAAGTAATGCCTAACGGCGGGCGTGGGGGGAGTATGGGGTCAGAGAAAAGAGGAAAACGGGGGTTTACTGGGTAAAAATTCCAGATCAGGATGTTTCCCATCACTTTACCAGAATCTATCGAAGATTCCCCTAAACCTAAAAAAAAAAAAGAACACGTACACACACTTCCGCATATACATACCGGTTTCTAAAAAGTGTCGAAAAAGTTTCTAGGGGTCATGAAACGTCGTGAAATCATAAAATTTCCACTTTCGATTTTCGGGAACATTACAATAATGTTTTATACTTGGGAGACAAGTGCACAACTTGACTACTGATATCTATGTGTTGTTGTAACGAAGGGATGCTGCTGTCGTTGGGTAGGACACGCTGCAGACCCCTCATTGACATGGTTTGTGCTATATAAATCACTGTATCTGTAACGATTCAATGTCACCCAAACGTGGAGATATCGAAACGTATCACAATATTTTTAATACAATGAAAAGAAAATGAAAAAAAAAAGGGGAGCATAGGACTCAGATCCAATGCAGAAGACGACCCAAACGAACTTGTCTCCCAAGTATGTGGGAATAATTTCGAGGAGCTCCCTCGTCCTATCTCTGAATTGATTGTGATTTTCTCGTAGGGAGAAATAGTCGGCTACTTCCTCGTCAGTTTCATTTAGATCTTGGCTAAAAAACTCCAATTTTTGTGGAAGTATGTTTAAGGTCAATGTTTCATCTGTGGTATTGAGCAACATTGCGTATGCAATCCCGGCTTTCACCTTGATGACTACTTCCCCTAAGTAGACTCCCTTTCGAAGATTGACCCTAGGTAGATATCCTTCATCAAGTTGCGGGTTTTCAATGGGAATAGGCACCACCATTTCAACTCTAGGTGTAATTGTGACTGTTTTACCTGGAGTAAGTTTTTCATGCCATAAAATTGGGTTTGTCGGATCTCGGCGGGTTGAGATGTTCCTCTGCAAGGACCTGATGTCTACTTTTTCTTTTTCCAAGAAATCCGGTCCCAATATTCCAACTCCTTCGAAGGACAGAGTACCTTCTACCACATGGAAGAGTGTGGGCGCCCCGCAGACCTTCAGGATTACCGTTCATTTAGCAGGTATTCGCCATTGGTGATTCCCGAAAGGTGTTGAACTTGGGGAGGATGTAAAGGCAGATCTTCCATGAGGGCCCCTTTCTCGATCAGATTCATCTCAGCTCCAGTGTCTATGAGGAATTTCTGTTTTCCACCTAGAACTCCTGTAGCATGCAGACTTACTCTGGGTCCTCCTTCATTCACCAATATTTTGCACCATTTGCGTTTATGGCGGCAAGAAGATACATAAAAGTGGATAGGTTCCAGAGGTTTAGGAGAAAGGGTTACTGTGCTATCTTGGAAGGAAATATGGGCTTCCACTTGATCGAGAAACTCGTGTCCGATGATGGCATTGTATCCGTGGGGAATGGTGTCTATAATGTGGAATCTCGCAGTGACGTCAGGGAAAAGGTCGATGTCGATCATGCCTCTGCTCCTCATCAGTTCATCGTTCAATCCTGTTATCTTAATTGATATAGTTGAGTCGAATGGCGCATCTGGTTTCAAATAATTTAATGCTATTAAATTGACAGAAGATCCGGTGTCGATAAGGGTTGATACTTCTTCTTGATGGAAAAAGAGACCTCGCAAAGTTACTTGAGGACCTACTCCATCATCAAAAAGCGTCGTCTCTTCTCTTAATGTTGTCGGAGATTCCCTGCCATTAGGGAGTGGCGCTGGTTCTGATTGCCCGTCGATGCGCCGTTGCGTCGGGCACGATCCCCGTTTAAATCATCTTGAGAGAGGATGTTTTGGGGAACAGATGCTGGACTCGTTTGTGAAGAGTTTTGAAACCTAGTTAGACTATTACATCTGCTGGACGGCCTTCTATCTCTATACTGTCTGTCATCTTCTAAGTAGGGGTCTTTCTCAAGTTCTGCAACACATTATTTGATTTTATCGAGATAACGAGAGAAATGCCCGGCACTGGATTCTTTACGTGGATAATATTCGTCTACTGTTTCCTTCTTAGTTTCAGACAGTAGCTTCCTCATGCGTTTCTCCAGTTCATCTGTTATCAGGGATACGGCTGCAATTCCTGAGAAACTCTCGGCTACTGGTTCATCACTTGATTGAGAATCTCCTCTTCGGGGTGACTTTGGATAACGAGGAAAGCTACGAGATGGGCTTTTACCTCTTGGAGAGTTATCTCGGTAATAATTGGGATCCTTTCCAAGTTCAGCGATACATGCCTTGATTCGATTGATATAATGAGAGAGATGACCAGGACTTGAAGATTTAGGATCATTAAAATCTGTTGCAGTTGCTCGCATCGTGTCAGAAAGTACTCTCTTGATGCGCTGTTCTAAATCCTCACTTACTTGACATAGCTCTCCCATAACTGAAAACCTTTCAGCTGGTCCATTCTCTTGATGGAAATTTCTTCCACAGAATCCGACCTCATTGATATCAGCTGATATGACAGGAGTGACAGGTCTGGCAGGTGTTACAGGTGGTGGTCCCCTTGGTCTTGGACGCACTGGAGATTGTCGTGCTGGCTGTCTTGGTGGAATGACATAATCATTGTCGGAATAATCGGTCAGATAGTTGGACGGTTTATTCCCGAAATTTTGTTTTAGATGGTAAGCTCTCTCAGGATTCCTTCCTCGTTGTTGATACTGATACTGCTGGCATGGGTACTGTGATTGATATGGCCCATTGCATGAGGATGGTTGACTGAAATGATCCCCATTGTGGATGTATTGGCTGCTGCGTGGTATTCTCTCTGTTGAGAAAATCGGCGTCGTTTTGTAGTACATTTCCCCCTCCAAGATCTCCAGGACTCGACTTATAGTTTCCGCCTTCTTCGTGAATATAGCATCTTGGATTTGTGGTGGAGCGTTTTCGAGAAAGCGTTGTATTGCATGATGATGCAATAGCTTCTCGTAGTGAGCCTTCCCTGGCTCACCGAAGGTTTTCACAGCAGAATCCAGACCATATTCCACCAATAATGCCAATCGTCTTAGAAAATCCTCCAGATTCTCATCAACAAACATGTGCAAACTATATTTTATTTTATTGGTGTAATATGACACGTCATGTGTTTTCTTATAATTTTTGGCTAGGATATCTTAGATTTTGGATACGGAATGGATATCTCTCTGGGCTAGGGCTAATCATGCAGGTGGCAAAATTCGTCTTAAAATTTGATGAATATATTCTTCCTTCTTTCCATCTGCTGTTGGGATGGAAACAAACTGATCTCTAAGGGCTTGATCAAATTCTTCGAAGGATGCATATTCAAGAGTACCAGAAAAAAATGGCAATAAATTTGCGATATCCTTAGCTCTAATATAATCTTCGTGGGACCCAAACGTTTCCGTTGTCGGGTTCCCTATATATGAGGTATTTATAGATGACATCATGAAACTGAGAATGTCTATTTATCTTAGACTGAATAAATTATAATTCGTCAGAACGAAGAGTTTTCAACTCCAGATGTTCGGAGGAGAAAGGAGAGAGGAAACAAAACAAAAAAAAATTTAATAAGCAAAAGAGAAGTGTGGGTGCGTTTTACGGGTCCTACCGACTGCGCCAAAAATTCTATTTGTTATGTCCGGAGACGTTGCTAAGCGTCAGAGGTAACGTGAATTTTTGTTTGCAAATATTTATACCGAACTAACGAATGGAATTTTAACAAAGTAAAAAGTGCTAGACTCATGTTCACTTTGAGTTTTATTTTTAGTTAAGGACAACGCTAAATTTTGACTATTTTGCTTAGATTATGAAAATTAATCAATTTGAAAGTTAATGGAATTTACTTGAGGGATTTTCAGGATGAAGGAATTTTGGTACAGAAAGAATTATTGCCAAAAACCATAAAACACCTGATTTTATCAAAGACCCAAATTTAATATATATTACGGATGAGATTTTTTAATTATACATCAAAATTACAGATTTTATTCTCGATAATAGTACTTCAACTTCAAATAATTTTTATGAGATTATTTATGGGAAAAATTATTGATTCTAAATATTCTATTCTGGAAAACTTCTGAGCTGATTGAAATTTTGATAATATAATCAAATTGGTGTGGATTCTTCGACTTACTACTTTGTTGATAACTCAATCCTTAAATCAGCTTACCAAGCAGCTGCTGTGACACCTATAATTATCCGGGTTCTACGAGTCTCTATAGTTTTTCTTCTTCCACTATTTTAACTTGTAATAAAATTTCCTCTTTTACTTCAACTTTCGTTTCAATTTTTGAGTGCGTTCCACAAAATTCCACAAAGCACTAATCTTGATTTGAGGCTACACTTTGCCCAGTCAAATTTTCACTATATCACCTCTTTTGCGTAAAATCGCCGAAAAAGAAAAAGTCTATTTTTCTTATGGGGTGAAAACTGAGAGACCGATTTCGCGGATTGAAGATAATTAATTGTTCTGGAGAGTGGAGAACGACTGACTTCTTTCAAAATTTTTGAGGATAGTTCGGTCGTGATTTTTCGTAAATTTTGAAGAGTGGGGATTGCATGAAAATTGCAACTCCATCAATTGCGTGGCAGGTCGGTGACCGCTGTTCTTTTCTTTTTCTTTTTATGGACTCTACTCGGCTATTTTGTTGTTACTAAGAGGCGATAAGGTTGCAATAATGCTGATTGTTCGTTTTGACATGGCTATTTTTAAAAAGAGATTGTGAGATGTCATGCATTTTTTTTTACATTATTCGACGCGTATAGTTCATTGGACTCTTAACGAGGACGCATTTAGATTTAAGTTCTTATAAAATATTTATAAGAAGAAGGAATTAATAATTTTCCTGGATATAACAGCTACAAAGGGAATAACGACAGTCACAGTGCAATACAAACACACTACAAGACGACTACCTTTGATCATCACCTCAGAAGAAAAAGGACCCAATTTATTCGGAGAAAATTGGTTTAAACCTTTTGACATTGTTGTAACTGGAATACAAACAGCACAACTAACCCCTGAGACTGATTACATAACGATTCTCGATAAATTCCCGGCTCTAACAGCACCAACACTCTCAGGACATGCTGGAAAACCCATAAACATCCAGATAAAGCCAGACTGCAATTCAAAATTCTTCAAAGCACGAAAAATACCATTCGGAATTACAGAAATGGTGAGCGAAGCACTGGAGGACATGGTAAAGCAAGGTATGATTACACCTACAGACCAATCCGATTGGGCAACACCAGTACTGTTCGTGCCAAAGAATTTGGAGAAGAAGCTGAGAGTTGTGGGAGATTACAAGGTCGCAGTGAACCCGGTCATCACCGACGCAGAGTATCCGCTACCTACTGTCAAAGAAGTAATGACTACACTCAATGGAGGAAAAAAATTTTCACAAATTGACCTCAAGAACGCCTATAAGCAGATACGAGTGGACTCTGAGACATCAAAAATCCTCACCATCAGTACACCAAAACGATTGTTCAACGTCAACGTTTTGCTGGACGGATTGAACATTGCACGCAGAATTTTCAAAAAATTCATAGAAACACACCTGCAAGGCATCCCTGGAGTATTGATCTACCTCGACAATATCAAAATCTAAAGCAGGACTGATACAGAGCACGATGAAAGACTCATCCAGGTCCTGAAACGTCTGGAATCCGCTAATCTCATAATCAACAAAGAAAAGTGCATCTTTGGAGTTAAGGAAATGGAATTCCTGGGATACCTAGTATCGGACATTGGAGTAAAGCCATTGAAGGGCAAGGTGAAAGCAATATCAAACATACCAACACTTTCTAACGTTAAAGAACTCCAAGTGTTCCTAGGTGGCCTAAACTTCTACGCTGACTTCATAAAAGACAGAGCAGTAATTGCAGAGCCTCTACACCGTCTCGTTGACATGGAAAAACCGTAGGAATGGAAAGAAGATCATCGACTGGCGTTCTCTACACTGAAGGACAAATTAATTTCAGCACCAATACTCCATCACTATGATGACGAGAGAGAGAGATCGTTGTTTCAGCTGACGCATCACCCACTGGTATTGGAGGAGTACTCGCAATCATTGGAGAAGATAAAAAAGAACACCCAGTGGCGTTCTTCTCACGAACATTGAAAAAATGCCAGAGGGGGTACTCACAATTCGACAGAGAAGCCTTAGGACTCCTGGAAACAGTTAAACATTTCCATTATTACATCGCTGGCAGGGAGTTCACTCTGTAGACCGATCACAAACCATTGTGCAGCATCTTCAACCCCCACAAACCCACTCCAGAGATTATTTCACCGAAACTGAGCAGATACTCAGCTACACTGAGTGCCTACAGGTACGAACTGCTCCATCGTCCTGGCAATAAACACTCAAACGCAGACCTCCTATCAAGACTACCACTCGAGGAGGAACTACAGGATGAAGAACAGTCCTACCAGGAAGTATTCATGATTGAAAACGTATCAAGAAATCCAATCACTCCAGAGGACATCGCCAAAAGCACATCAACGGACCAGATCCTGACCCAATTAAAAAATGGCTGGTGGACGGATGGCCTTTTTGGCCATCCGTACCAGAAAAAGGTACCAGAAATATACAAGCACTACTGGTCCAAGAGACAGGAAATGTCGTTACACAAAGGCTGCATACTCTGGGGAAACAGAGTAGTAATGCCAGAGGAACTACGTGACACCATACTTCAATATCTCCATGCCAACCACCCTGGCATATGCAGCACGAAAGCAGCAGCTAGATCATACACCTGGTGGCCTGGTATTGACGACAACATTGAAAATATGGTGAAAAACTGCAAACCATGTTTGGAAGTACTGTCATCACCACCAAAAGCACCAGTTGAAAAATGGAAAACACCTGACAAACCATTCACGAATTCACATTGACTTCGCGGGACCAATCGCAGGACAAACATTCCTGATTGTTGTTGATGCCACGACGAAATGGCTAGAAGTGAAACGTATGCCATCACCGAATTCACAAATGGTCATCAAAGCCTTGAGAGACCTTTTCGCAACATTCGATCTACCCCACACCATCGTATCCGACAACGGGACAGCATTCTCATCCAGTGAGATCAAGGAATTCTACAAGAAGAATGGGATCAAGTCCATCTACATCGCTCCATACAATCCAGAATCGAATGGACAAGCAGAGAGGATGGTGCATACTGCAAAAAGGTCCCTCAACAAACTCTCATACGGCAACTCGGAGGTTAAACTACCACGACTACTCCTCAAACAGCATGTGACCCCATCATCCACAACAGGAAAGAGCCCAGCTGAAGAAATGTTTGGAAGGCCTCTGCGCACTGCCCTGGACGTCCTCAAGCCAAGTGACGAGAGGCCACATGATGATCAAACCCTAAAAATACGAGAATTACCAATTGGAGTGAGGCTACAAATGAAAAACTATCGAGCATCAGGACCAAAATGGGTAATCGCACTGTTCAAAATGTACTCGAAATTTAATGAGTTGGGTGGTCGGGAGGAGAGGTGAATTTGGGGTGGGTGCACAAATAATAAAAGAGGTGATTTCGGATGATTTGCCGTTTAATTATCACAAATTATTAAACGTGAAACGTTAGTTGACAATAACAAATAAATAGATAGTTTTCCCGAGTGGACTGTAATAACACAAAACAATTAGATGATGTCACGATAATGTCCCGATAATTGTCCCGATAACTGTCACGGTAACTGTCCGAGATGAGGTTCGATGGTGTACTGACGATTGCGACAAGGACGACCGCCTCGTCCGTGTCCGATGATTGACGATAACGATCGATAATTGCCGAAGGGGATGAATGACCAATTTGACTGTATTTTGACCAGATTTTAAACATCCCGCCCGCCCTGCGTCACCCCTCGGTGACGATATATAGATGATGAGATTCACTGTTGACCTTCCAGTAGGTCATCGTTGATTGGCAATGATAACAATCGATGAATTGCCCGTTGAACTTCCTGGTTGACTTTCCTCAGTTTGACGACTCTCGTCAGGTTGTCCTGTCCCGGTTGAACTTCGATGACTCGAGCTAGGGGCCATTTAGCTGGTGGCTCCCGCTCGTCCACGATGAGGACCAACGAACCGATTTTGATTTCGTTCGTTGGCTGTTTCCACCTGTAGATTTGCTATCGATGAATGCACTCCCGTGCCCAATGTTCCCAGAAATTTTGAATTTTCTGGGAGATGATTTGCCACCTGTTGAGTCTCGTCGTGTTGATTTGCTGTAGTGATGGTTCCGGAATTGTTGTGAGCGCTTCTCCGATGATGAAATATCCTGGTTTCAAGGCCGATGTGTCTTGGGGGTCATTGGTTAGTGGGCAGAGTGGCCTTGAGTTGAGTATAGCCTCGACCTGAGTAAGAAGAGTCGTAAATTCCTCGTACGTCAGGGTCGAGGTTCCGATGATTCATCTGAGATGATGTTTTGTTGATTTTACCGCAGCTTTCCATTTGCCTCCCATGTGTGGCGAGTAGGGAGGGTTGAATTTCCAAGTAGTTCCGTCTGATGCTAGCTGATCCCCGATGATAGTCGATTCGCTTGATGCCTGGTCAAAGAGTTGCTTTAGTTCTTTCTCTGCCCCAATGAAGTTGATCCCCCTGTCACTGGTTAGGGTTGCACAAATTCCCCTTCTTGAAGTGAAGCGCCTATATGCTGCGATGAACCCCTCCGCTGTTAGATCCGTTACTAGTTCCAGATGAAGAGCCGATGTTGCGAAACAGACAAACAGACAGATGTAAGCCTTATACATTGTCTTGTTTGCTCCTGATCCTCTTCATCTCAGGATGTTGATTGGGCCGGCAAAGTCTACTCCTGAGTGAAGAAAGACTCTTGATGGCATCACTCGTCGTGCCGGCAGCTGTCCCATCAGCTGTTGAGCTCTCAATCCCCGATGACGTGCGCAAGTCACGCACTTGATGATGTGTGAGCGTACTGGAGCTCGCCCACCGATGATCCAATATCTCTGCCGAATATGTGCCAATGTGAGTTGAGTTCCCCCATGGAAACTCCGTTGATGAGCGTCTGCGATGATGAGCGATGAGAGTGGTGAATGACGAGGGAGAATTATTGGATTTTTCTCCTCCGGATCTAACGTTGATTTTCGTAGACGTCCGTCCATGCGCATGACGTCGTTTTCCAAATATGGCGTCAGCGTTGCCATACGATGATTTGCTGCCAGTGAGTTTCCCGTTTTCAGTTGATTGATTTCCGCCTCGAAGTATCGCTGTTGAGTGTGCCTCACCCAATACAGACTTGCATCTTCGAGTTCTTGTGGTCCAATTGTGGAGAATCCAGTAGTTGCTGCCCTTGGAAGCGCTTAGCGGCTCGATTTACCCAGGCTGTAATCCGCAAAAGCTTTGTTAGTGATGAGTATCTGATGATCAGTGCATCTCTCTCAGCGATTTGCACTGGATGTGAGCTGATAATAGGCGGTCTTGCTTCCTTAGCCGCCTCTGATGATACTTCCGTCGTTGATGCTAAGTCCACAGATGATGCTAGCCAACTGTCTGGTGACAGGACAAGCCATCGTGGTCCTGTCCACCATAGATGGTCCTCCGCCAGTTCTTTTAGTGATCGACCCCTTGATGCGCAGTCCGCTGGATTCTACTTTCCGTTGATATGTCTCCATGTTGTAGAAGGCAGAGTATTCCGTATTTTAAGAACTCAGTTCTGCAGGAAATCTTTCCATCGAGATGCTTCCCCGTTGATCCATGTGATGGCTACCGATGAGTCGCTCCATAAGTAGATCTCGACGTTGTCCAGGTCCAGTATACGTTTGACATAAGCCACAAGATCAGTAACCATAACCGCTGCCGTCAATTCCAGTCGTGGTATGGTTTGTTTCTTAAGTGGCGCCACTTTAGTCTTGGCACGAACTAGAGTGACAGTCGTTCCCGTTGTATTTGATGAAGTTCGAAGGTAAACCGATGCGCCCATCGCCAAGTTTGATGTGTCCGCAAATCCGTCAAGTTGAATTTCCATTGTATTGGGCGTGAAATGAAGCCACCGTGGTATTGTGAGGCTGCTCAATTGTTGAAGCTGCTGTCTGAATGATTTCCAGCGATCCTTGTAGTCATCTGGAAGTGGATCGTCCCAGTTAAGTTTCAGCACCCATAATTCCTGGATGAGTATCTTTGCCGTGACCTTAACCGGCGCAACGAGTCCCAGTGGATCGTCGATTTGCGCAATTTCGGACAAAATTACGCGCTTGGTGATGGTGTCCCCGTTGAAGTTCTTAGCCTTGTAATGAAAAGTGTCAGAGTTGGGTTGCCAGCAAAGTCCCAACACTTTCACTGTTGATTCCTCGAATTCGATGATTGGAGCTGATCCTGATGATAATCCGAGTCGTTCCAGTACTTTTGGTACATTACAGCACCACTTCTGCAACGGCATGCCGCCCGCCATGCAGAGATCGATCAATTGCTTGATGATTTCCTCCAGTTGATATTCTGTTTCTGCACCTCCGTATATGTCGTCGAAATATCTTCCCTTGGTGAATGTCGGTAAGGCCAAAGGAAATCGATGACCTTCATCGATGGCCAACTGCTTCAGCACCAGTAGAGAGAGCCAAGGTGCGCAGCTGGTACCGTAAGTGACTGTCGTCAGTTGGTATTCGATGAGTTGACCGTCGTTGTCTTTCCAAAAGATTCGTTGATAGTCCTAGTCGTCTTGATGAACACGGGTTTGGCGAAACATTTTCTCAATATCCGTTCCAAATACCAAACGATGTCGACGCAGCCAGATGAGTACGTCAGAGCTGTCAATTTGTAGTTTCGATCCTGGATGAAGTATGTCATTCAATGACACTCCTGATGAGCTTCGATGAGATGCGTCAAACACCACTCTCAATTTTGTGGTGGTGCTCTCTGGCCTCAGTACGCCGTGATGAGGCAGATAGTATGTCTGCCTTTGCTCCGGTGAATTTCTTGTAGAGAGTATGAGCGTCGGGATCTGCTGATGATCGTCTGATGGTTTTCTCTAGCCTGATCCTAGCCGACGATGCTGTATCCCTCAGTGCGGCTGGTGATGATTTGAATGAAAGGCGCACTATATAACGCCTTGTTGAATCTCTCTGATGAGTTTCGATGAAATGCTGCTCGCATTCTGCTTCAGCTTTGCTTAAAACTGATGATGATGATGGTGTATCCGGTAATTCCTCCTGGACCCAAAATTTCTTCAGGAGTTCTAGTAATTGTTGATTAGCCGTTTGCGTCGTTACATTTAAACATGATTTTTCTGAGCTGTTCATGCAGCAAACTGGACCCGATACAACCCAGCCAAATTTAGTTTGCTGAGCGATGAGTTTCGTTTCTTTAAACCTGATGATTTTCTCCCCGAAGATTCTTCCATAAGTATCAGCTCCGATGATTATGTCAATTGCTCCAAGTTTTAAGAAGTGGGGATCTGCCGATTGAAGTTCCCGTAGTTGAAGAGGAATCTTTGATTCGCAAGCAAATGGCGGTATTGTCGGCGTCAGCGTGCTCAGGATGTGGGCCTCTACAATGATTCGCACAGCGGGATTGTGTCTCGGTTGTAAGGCGAGTTTCACGACACCACGTGTGCTCTCTGATGATGTTTCTCCGATGCCGATGATGAACAGTGATGACCTTCTTTCCAAGTGTAGTTGATTTACCAAACGCTCTGAAACTAGTGATATTTCAGAGTCCTAATCGATGAGGATCCTAGCTGGCGTTGATTGTCCATGATGAATGAGTGCGTTGACTCTTGCCGTCGCCAAGACTACTAGATGAGTTGCTGTCTGCTGAGTTCCCTGTGTCTCCAGTACGTTGCGGGAGTTCATCATATTAGCCTGGTGTGGCTCTAATTGTACTTGATGCCCTTGATGATTGTCCTGATATTTCTCTGATTGTCGTTGATCTCCAGCGTGCCATGTATCCATATGGCGAGAATGTCCGACGTGGTATTTTCTTGATTGTCGATCATCTCCAAGATGGTGTTCCTCTGATTGTCGATGATCTTCCAGCTGATTGTTAGAGGTCGTTGACCTCTTCGTCTCGATGAGTGACCCAAGAGATGATCGAAGTAGTGATGCTGTGTCTTGGCGTGATGATGGACCCGATAATGTCCTGAAGACCCCTCAACCTGCTGTATTGAGTTTTCACCGTCAACTCAAATCTTAGTAGCCCTGGACTGATGATTTTCTTGGGTGGTTCGACTTTTTCCGAAGTTCCTGGATCCTTGTCGTTAGTCGGTTTTCCATTGTCGTTCTATTCGGCCTTCTCCACCTGTTCAGCCCAGGTTTCGTCCTTCTTCTCTCCGATTTCACTCATAGTGATTTATTGAATTAATTCAGAGGATAATTATTTATAAATTGTGATAATTACCGACGAATTTCCGATGTTGCGGTGATAACCGGCCGATGGGTTACCGACTGAGGATGATGATTGTCGATGCGTTACCGACCGCTGGGCCGATGATTGTCGTTGAGTTACCGACGGGCGATGATGAGTTCTGATGAGTTACCACCTGACGTGGCGCTGCGTATCGTTGATGATGCTCTCACTACGCTGTCCTTGCGCGTTGACGTGTGAAGCCCGTAGTGAGAGGCTTCTACGGCGTGGTTCCCCACGTGTTGCACTGATGTTTTTTCCAGAGTCCGTTGCACCCACTCACTGCACTTTCCATACTAATTCACTCCCTATCCGGCTCGAAGGACCAATGTTTAAAATGTACTCGAAATTTAAGGAGTTGGGTGGTCGGGAGGAGAAGTGAATTTGGGGTGGGTGCACAAATAATAAAAGAGGTGATTTCGGATGATTTGCCGTTTAATTATCACAAATTATTGCACTTGAAATGTTAGTTGACAATAACAAATAAATAGATAGTTTTCCCGAGTGGACTGTAATAACACAAAACAATTAGATGATGTCACGATAATGTCCCGATAATTGTCCCGATAACTGTCACGGTAACTGTCCGAGATGAGGTTCGATGGTGTACTGACGATTGCGACACGGACGAACGCCTCGTTCGTGTCCGATGATTGACGATAACGATCGATAATTACCGAGGGGGATGAATGACCAATTTGACTGTATTTTGGCCAGATTTTAAACACGCACACGTACAGGAAAAAATTGGGAAAAGGACGTACCTGGTGAAAGAGGAAGAGACAGGTCTATTTCACAAAAAAGACATTAATCAAATTGTCGAGCTACCTGAACCCCGTAGGAAAATTCAAATCGAAGAAAATAACAAATTACAAGGACGCAGTATAACCACTGAATTCTTCGACCACGAGGATCTACAACAAGAGTTGATCCAGAATGAGCGCTCAGAGAGCGAAACAGACGATGAAGATCTCGAAGGGGAGAGGGAACATAGGGCTCGGATCCAACGCAGAAGACGACCCAAACGATCTTGTCTCCCAAGTATACAACAAATAACTTCCTCCCTCCGGATCGGGAAGTTGAAAATAATACTAAAAGGAAAATTTCTAAAATAGACCATACATTCGGAAGCATATTGCTAATTTATTCGCAACAAAACTATACGCACTTACAGGAAATGCAATTATCCACTTGTTTTAGTTATCGCGGGATCATCGATTTTATGAAAAAATAAAAAAATAAAAAAAATTAATCCATGAATTAAATTTTAATTAATGGAGATCGATTGGGCTCAATAATACCTTCATTTGAAGATGAATAGATATAATTTATTAGCAAAAATAACTATACTATATACAATTCAAGAACAATTTCCCATTTGTTTTTCTTTCCAAAAAGAAAAAAATTAAATTACTAATGAGACTTTCGTTTTTTCGATGAAAACTATTATCAAAAAATAAACTCGGGAAAAAAATCATTTGGAGCCGACTCCAAATTCATTCCGAAGTGGTTTGAATGGCTTTTGACAATCGAGAACAATCACCTCTCTCCTCAATCATTCTTCTCACTTGCACTCACGTGTTTATATGTCGATGCATTCGCGTGAGTTCGGGTACAGCGAGTAAAGAGTGGGAGAGAGCGCGAATATATGTAGATCTCTCTCGCTTCATTTCCCACTGGCGTAGTACGCGGGGCACTGGAAAGCCATGAGAAAATAAAATTTTTTGAAAAATTGATAGTTATTAAAATATGATAGAAGAAAAAAATCAAGAAAATTATTGGAAATAAACGGAAATATCATATTAGAAATTGAAAAATAATGATTCATGAATTTTGAGGATAACTGTCCAGCATGTTAAATTAGTTATCTTATTAATGGAGATAATTTGTTGAAGAATTAAAAAAAAACAAAATTGGAATGCAAGATTAACATTTTTATTAGCGAATGAGAATACAAAAATGAGAAAAAACACCATTTTCCACCAACTACATTTTTTTTTAACGTAGCACTCACCCTCTAACCATCGTACTATGGGGTGTATAAGCAAAACTCTCTGGACATGTTTTATGTAGAATGTTATTCTCTACACCTTTTGTTTGAAACATATTTTTATAATATCCTCCGTTTTAGGGCTATCAACGAAAAACTATTTTTGGGAGTAGTTTTGCATTTTTTTCCACCCTTTTGGTTTGAATGGGGAGGCTGGAAATTCACCCATAGTTTCCCACGGATCTCATGCAATTTCCGTCAAAATCTAGTCCAGTCGTGTTTTCACGCCCATTTTACCTATTTTTACTGAACTACAGTATCTGTACCATACCTGATTTGGGTTATCTGGGTATTTATCGAATGCATTTATAAGAAAGGTGGCCAGGTAGATTCTAATTTTGGCTACGGAAAATAAGTTGGCAAGGGGGCCCTATTAGGATGTCAATTCGTCTAAAACCTTCCTAATCTTATCCGCACTAATTTTACGATTTCATTGTTTCAGGTTTACCCAATGAGCTCAGCAGTATCTGGCAACAGTATCCTTGGGCGCTTGGTCTTGGCCTCTGTAAAATCCGGGCTTACGTATCTGAAATGTAAAGAAAACATCCCGAAAGAGATCATTTGGTTTACATGAATGGTTTGGTTTGGAAGTTCTTTATTCAGGTTACCTCTTTCGGATAATATTGAGTGAAACCACATTTATGTTAGCTGAACGGATCCCTTCATTCAAACGATATCACTCTTTATATCACATATATCCTTTGTTGAAAATGTAGAAAATATGTTTGATTTGATCCATGTAAATTTGTACCGTCAATGACAAAAGATACCCAGGTAGGGAACAACGAACGGGTTGGGCTCGGTTCAAGCACGGCGCCCGGGGTGTCATAGGTGGGCCCAGGTCTGGGCACGGATCTCGGCCAAGCGTTGGTTACCAGTCGTTGGCCAGGCTCAATTAACCATTACTCAATTAAATGAATATAATATGAGTGATTGAAATAGAAGTATTTTCCATTACTCCTGAGCATTCGCGACAGGTTCAAGGAGAAAAAAATCAATACCGGTGTACGATTGGTATGGGTTGAGGGGCCAAATGATTCATGATAATTATTAACCATAACAAAAACCAAAATATTCAACACCTTTTTGGATCATTTTTTCCAGTAATTGAGCCCTAACTACTAACTTTTTGATGATTTGACTTTTTGATCCCCTATAGAAAAATCCGTGTCCGTAACCAAGATTTTTCCGTTGATTTCTTTGATCGAGTCCTTTCTTTTTCATGAACCATAAATTTCCTGTACTCAATTGAAAGCTTATTCAATAAGCATTGGAATAACACCTGATTTGCCCAATTGTGCCAAGTTTTAAGATGAGATAAGATAAGATAAACTAATAAGTTTATTGTCTAGAAGTTTAAACAAAAAAATACAGAGAAGTAGAATCAAAATTACAAAAGGTGAAGAAAAAAGAAAGAAATACAGTAAGATTAAATAGAAATAGAAGAAATCAGCAGTATTTAGCAGAAGAAGCGGAGGGCTCAGGTTAGAGTACAGCTATAAGAGAAGATAGTGATGCAAAGTCAACACTAAGCTAGAGCTCCCTCTCCAAAAGCCAACGTCGCAGGTGAGACTTGAAAGCCATGACTGATGGAAGGTTTCTGATGTGCACAGGAATACTGTTCCAGATCTCGGGCCCAGCAACTGCCAAGGCAGCCCTATAAGTCTCCGTGCGGAAATTAGGGACTAGCAAAGCCTGCTGGGCCAAGACTAGCCAACGAGGCCTGGAGGACAAGTACTCGGCAAAAAGATCAGCCAGGAAAGATGGAGAGCCAGATTCCATTACCCGGAACATGAGCACTGCAACAGCTGAGGTCCTGTAGCTCGAGATAGAGAGCCACCCAAGCGCGCATCGTGGGCCAGAGATCGAAGCATCCCTCGGCAACCCAAGGACAAATCTCACGGCTCGATTCACCAAGCGCTGGAGCTGCCCATCAAGTACAGAGCCATTCCCTTGCAGGACGCCCAGGCAATAAAAAATATGAGGAAAGATCAGGGCATTTACCAGCAGCTTGCGTAAGGGAGCATCCGTGTATCCACGAAGAGAGTATAGTTGGTAGAAAGTACGGTTGATCTTGGAGGTAACATGGCGAACGTGGAGGCAGAAAGTCGGTTGGCTGTCGATGAAAACACCCAAATTCCTGACACAGTCGACCACCTCAATGCTAGAGACATGGTTCCCAAGCGAAGGCAGACTAGGCAGGTCCAGTGCATTAATCAAGCGTTTAGCGCCGAGGAAGATAGCCTTAGTCTTGCCAACATTGAGCTGGAGACGGTTTGCCGCTGCCCACGCCTGTATCCGGCAGATATCTTCATTAAGGCGAGCAATGCCTATATGCAGCTCTGATGGGTGGCAGTGCAGATAGATCTGAAGATCATCAGCATATAGCAGGTGTTGAGCTTCAAGAATGGAGGCGCTGATGTCATTAATGAAGAGAGAGAAGAGCAGGGGGCCAAGTATGGATCCTTGGGGAACACCAGCATTGGTTTGGAGAAACTCAGACAAACCATGTTCTCCCCTCACTGCCTCTCCCCTTTCATTAACTTATAAGAGTTTTCGACGAAAATAGAATTTTTATGTTTCACTTGGAAAATTAATTTTGGTTGGATTTTTCGATGCTCCTAAGTGGACTAGGCAGGAATATCCACATATCATTTTGGGGAGCATTTACTGTTTTTTAAAATGGTGTACCATAAAAATGATTTAATTCAATTTTTAGTAAGTTATTGTAGATTGTTCCCATTTCTTACGTTATGTCACACCTCTGAAATTACTGTTTTTGCCCTTTATTGAGGCTTTAACCAACGGAGATGAATCATACGTCGATTTCAAGGTCTCCTCAAGTTCTTCAAATGGAAACCACACAACATCTATTTCAGCGTCCAGATTTGTTGTTATAAGAGATAATGTAGCGATTTCAACACGTCACGTTTTGGAAATTTCCATGTTTTTCCTTTTATTAATGAGATTTGCTCATTTTCTGTTCAAATCTATGGGGATATTTCGAGCTCAGGTGAAAATATATCAAGCAACATTAGAATTGACCCCTGAATTATTTGATTAAGGTTACTTTTCATTAACATATGAGAGTTTTTATCGAAAAATGGAATTTCGTGGTGTTTCTTGTAAATTCAGTTCGGTGTGGATTTTTTTACAATTATTGGTCAAGTGGATGAAACTATTCATATAGCATTTCAAAGGGTATTTGTTATAGAACGTTAAAATCGGGGGAATCGGAATTGAAAAAATGACGACATATCGACAACATATATGGATATCATACAACCTGGTGTTACATATAAAATTTTATTTCGAAAATTTCATTCGTATTCCTGCTTGCTTGAAAACTCGTTCATTTCATTCTCACCGGATGTTACCTCCAACCCTGCAAATTCCTCTGCTGTCCTCAACAATTAGAACTCACACATATAGGCACGTGTGCCCAGAAGGTGCTATCTTAGCATTTTCGGGACACTACAACGCCACCGAAATGTAAAATTTTTTAATCAGTCACGGTTGAGGATTCATAGCCAACAATTCCCTGCTTAACTCTTGTATTCGTTTTGATAGTTTTGATAAAATCTGCCGACGCCGTACTCCATCCCTTCGCGAGTAAATTCAACTCTTCATGACGAGGCTTTCGACCGGTAAACTGTGCGAAAGATTTGCGATCTATCGAGATCGATACAGTAACCTTACGAACAATTACGCACATCTTCGTGGTTCGTGCTTTGTGTTGTGAGATAAGACTCAAGGTGATTTTAAATTTTTGAACAACTTGCCTAGTGAACTTTAAAATAAAACTGAACAGTGAAATTTGGAATTCTTAAAAAAAAACGAAAAGACAACTTTAATAGTGGCTTGTTTTCTCACCTTAATGAAATTTGAACTTAAAATTTGTAAAACCAGTAGACCTCAATTACCGAAAATCTTCGAACACAAATTGGGTTAACACCTGAGCTTCGCAAAATATTGAGGAAACAGAATTGTAAGGGTGAGCGCTATCATGTTAAACTAATCGTGAAATAGCTTATAAAAAACCAGTTGAGATAATCTAACTTCACTGTCTCCCTCTGATGACAATAGCTATTAAATAACTAAACAGAAATAAGCTGCAGATATCTTAGTTACCATCAATTTAGTTCCTCTATAGATCTAATCAGAATATTAGCGATTCAATGAGTTTTTCTTCCGTCCGAAATAAAAGAACCAAAGATTGAGCTGAAATACACCGTAACACAGAAATTTTGTATTGAACTAAATCCCAATCTGTTGAATAAACAATGTCTGACTGCCTAATCCAATTGAATAGTAATTTTGAGAAGTAACCCGTTAATTGTCGAAATAATCGTTAATTCGATCGACTATTGATGTCAAATCTTCAAGGTTAGGATCCATTAAAATTGGAAGGTAAGGCTACGCAGGAAAGTAAGCCGTAGAATTTATTTTCCTAAAACTCGCGTGATACAGACTCCCGTCTGTTCGTAACACTCTTTGGTGTCAGAAGTGGGATGCCTATCCTCACTACTGTAGTCGATCGAAGATAATTTCTTTCGCCAGAAATAAAATTCAAATTCAACATGTTATTTAGGTAATTGTAAAATCGTATGAACTACCGATTAATAAAAATGTTTGGAAACGGTGGCGCAAATAACGCAAATAACGCGCAGGGTCGCTCAATTGAATAATACTAGAGTAACGTTAGGTGAAAACACCACTGCCGCCGGTGCGAACTTTGTTGAATATCTACGTGGTAGAGATACTTTCAATTCTATCCCAACTTTCAGTGGTCACCCCGAATCCTCTGTAGACTTCTTTGCTTTTGAAACCGCTATAAAGAAATGTTATCATAAGGTACTACCTATAATAATGTTGATCTTGTCGCTGCTGTACTAGACCGATTACGCTTTCCAGCTCGAGCTCATTTAGAAAAGGTCACTGTACACTCCACTGACCAAATTTTGAATTTGCTTGGTCAAAAATATAGAAAGCGATATAGTCAAGCATATTTTGAGGATAAAATGGCAAATATGTATCCAGAGAAGTACGACGAAGCAGATGGTTTCAACCTTCGTCTCAGTAAAATCGTTCGAAATTCCGGAAAGGCGTTGCAGCTTCTCTACCCTGAACATCATGAGGTTCTCACAAAATTGATTGAAGATAAAGCGCTTAGAAAATTGATGAAAGTGATTCCTCCAGATTATAAATCCGAATTAAAATGACTTCGTATCACTACGCTCAAAGAAGCCTTAGAGACATTGAAACCTCTGATCGAGGAGGATCTACAGTTTGCAACACCTATTAGAATTCGGACAGATTCAAATCGAAATGATGATCGACGCAATGACTCACGATCCAATGGGGGATATCACAATGACAACCAAGGTCGACCATCAGCTGATCGTTCAGTTCGTTTTGAAGATGAACGACGTGAACGCGAGAAGTATTTTTTCGATGGTCCTAGTGGTAGGTCTTCACGCGCAAATTCCAGAGATAGGAGTCCTCATGATAACTTTAGTGCAGGAACTTCATCTCAGGTAGGAAAAGCACGCGTAGATTATCGTTGTGACTGTCTCAATTGTCCCACCAACCACACGCAAAATGAAACAACAGGTAGATTCTCTCCGTGTCCGGGAGACTACGAGCGTCGGGAGAAATCAAACGAGCAATCCGACGGTACCCGTAAGAACTTTTACTCTGAGCGGTGAAGCTCATCACGTGATTCCACCCTCGATCGGAAGTCTGATAGTCGCAGCGGCTCTTTAAACGGGGAAGGGGCTCGTCCTTCAACGATGAGGACGAGCGATCCCAAGGAGCAGCACACGGTCTCGGTGTCGGAGATTCTTCGCAGGATGGAAATGTAACTAAACACATGAAAGGTACTTGCCCGGTTGTTAACATAAAAAATCGGGACCTTCAGCGTGGACAGGCCGAGTTTTTAATAGATACCGGGAGGAGGCTAGTTTAATCTGGATACGAGCGTGCACCCCGACACTAGAGTAGATCCTACGGAAAAATTGTACATCGTCGGTGCCGGGCTCTAGGTAATCGAAACGTATGGAACAACAGAATTGCCCATTCAACATTTGAAACATAAATTTCATGCAGTTTTGAATCCAACGCATGGGTATGATGGATTGATTGGCCGAGATTTCTTAGCACCTTTCGGGGGTACAGTATCATTTGCATTGTCAACTGTTGCAATACATGATCACATCAAATCGGTCATGCTTTTTCGTATGAGTTTCCCGCCTTATCTGAATCCCCCGAAATGTCCCACCACTTGTAGTTCAGAAGAAGGGCCCATGGTACGTTTAGAGTCAGAAATTTTGAAAGGCAATTCTGGATTGTTCTTATTAGACACTGGCTCGGCTCTCAACATTATTTTTCTGGAGGCAACGACCGCGGAACTGACCCCATGCGAAACACGAAACCTGTGCGGCGCAGGAGGGGGAGATGTACCCGTACTCGGAACGGTTATCATCGACGTCAACGGTGTTGCCACAGAATTTAATGTTGTAGATTCACGGTCGCCAGGAGCCTATAATGGAATAATGGGGAATGACTATTTTGCCCCAACTAAAGCCGAAATGTCCTTCCATTATCAATCCATGATCCTCAACTGTGCTCCTGAAAATTCGATCATCCCTAGTGGAAAAGCCTAAGGCAGAGGTGTAACGTGCCTGATCAGAATTTCGGATCGGACTTGATCAGTTTTTGATCGATAACTGAACAGGATTTCCACTCGGGTATGAGTCCATTTGAGAGTGAAATTCGTAAGTGTCCTGGTAGCTCAGATGGTAAGAGCACCCGACGCGACATTGGGAGGTCCCGGGTTCGATTCCCGGCTAGGAAGTTACTAATTTTTTCTCTCAAAAAATTAAATTTAATTAATGCCTAATGGTGGAAGGCAGGGAAACCCTAGCGGAAAAACCTAAGGCAGAAGCGTAACATGCCTGATCAGAATTTCGGATCGGACTTGATCAGTTTCTGATCGAGACCTGAACAGAATTTCCACTGGGGATATTTCACCGTTAACTAGATCCACGTAAACCTATTAATATACCTCCTCACTCAGAATTTAAAATTCCAGTAGCGTCCAAAACTCCTATAACTGGACGTAGTCATTTTCCCAAGACACAAATCACTGAGGGCCTTGTCTTGAAGGAAACGGAAGTAGATTCTGAATCTCCCTGGTCTAAGAAGAACATTTTTTGAACAACGGTAGCCAACGAGAACAACGAGCAGATCACCCTGCGTATCCCGCCTCAAGAACTCCACCCACTGGCAGTAGTGATGAGTGTTTCAGAACTGGAAGGTCTGGATTTGTTCACCGATCCCTTCGGAGAACCGGACTTGGAATACAATCTCACGGAAACTCTCGATGAAACAAAAAAGACTCGAGAGGAATACATTACTGACATCGTTATTCTTAGAGACATGGATACAGAAACTGCTGCTTGCATTGCTGACAGTGTAAAAGACTTTCTTCATATTTTCACCCTCCCAGGGGAACGAAGTGGAGAAATGAAGGATGTGACGTGTACCTTCAGGACTAAATATTCTCATCCGGTGTACATTAAGCAGTATGCGATTCCGGAAGGACTCAAGGATGAAGTAGCTGAACATGTCAGTGAATTACTAGCTCAGGGGAAAATTGGACCTTCCAAGTCACCTTATAATTCGCCAGTTGTGTTGGTCCCCAAAAAACCGGATACTAAGGGAAATAAGAGGTGGAGAATGGTTGTACATTGCCGGTTGCTCAATAAAAAGACGATTGCTGATTGATACCCTTTACGTAGAATCAGGTCAATTTTGGATAAATTCAAGCTGTCAAAAATCTTCAGTACCCTGGATATTGCGAGTGATTTTCATCAGATTCGGATGAGTGCTAAAGATCGAGAAAAAACAGCTTTCTCTACACCCCAAGGTCACTTCGAGTACCTATCGATGTGGTTTGGAATGAAAAATACTCCAGCAATTTTCCAAAGAGCCACAGACGTTATGCTGAAGGGCTTGGTCGGGAAAGGCATTGAGGTCTACTTGGATGACATTATTGTTCACTCGAAAATAAAAGCGAAACACCAGAAACTCTTGCAAGCCCTGTTTGAAAGACTCGAGAAATTTGGTGCGACCTTGCAGATAGATAAGTGTCACCTGTTTCGACGCGAAGTAACTTATCTGGGATTTATCATCGATGAATGCGGGCTACGTTCAGATGCTTACAAGGTAGCAGCCATTACTGCCTTCAATGCTCCGAATAAAAAATCTGAGTTGAAGAGTTTTATGGGCATGTGTAATTACTTCCATAGATTTAAGGAGTGGTTTGCACCTAGAGAACTGCCTTTGCGGGAGCTACTGAAGAAAGACTCGGAATGGAAATGGGGGGCTCGACAGGAACACGCATTTTATGAATTAAAAGTCTTTCTGTTGAACGAGCCGTTTCCATTACACTCTGATTTTCAATAAGTATTCATGGTCACGGTCAATTCCTCACCGTGTGGAGTAGGCGCCGTGTTGACGCAACTGGATGAAGCTAGGGTAGAAGGACCAATCGCCTATGGTTCAAGTGCCTTGGAGGGACCAGAGACGAGGTATTTCCCCTAAGAACGTGAATGCCTCGTGATTGTATTTGCTCTGAATCATTTCAAACCATACTTGTATAGAAGAACTTTTTAGCTGTCTTCTGAAAGCTCCGCCGTAGTATGGTTATAAGATCATTCAGATTATACGACGCGAAAAACTCATCTTAAGACAAAAATCTCGGGATTTGACTTCGTCGTTCATCATTGCACAGCCAAGACTAAACAGGTGGCCAAAGCTTTGGCATATAACCCAATCGACATGCCAGACACTGACGAAGAGGTAGCAGAGTTTTGTACAATGCCCAGTTATACAATGGCTGGGAGAAAAGCAGCACTGCCCCGAGACCTAGAGCAACTTCCCTATCGGGAAACACACCAGCAACCAAGGGCCCACAGGCTACGCGAGGAAGAGGTAGACCACGAAAAGAAGATGCCGCTAAACCTACAACGTTACGAATCACTCCTGGAACCTCCAAACTCACGAAGAAACCGGCGTCTGTGAAGCCGTCGGCACCTGGAAGCACGACAAGGTCGCGCCAGGCCGCACCATCAGCAGAAGGTCCAGTAGCTTCTCGTCTGAGGCCTCGCACACGATCACAAATCATCTCTGGGGGTGCTACGGTGAACTGAAATAGCACGATTGAAGAGACAGAGGATCAACCAACAACCTCTAATCAGAATCCCGGAGTCGATCTCAAACCTCCTCCGATAAGACTTGTCTCTCCTCCCCCACCTCTATTTGATGAAGGATCGGATGACGACGACGTATTCGACCTTCCACCGTTGCCCAGTGATGCTATCGTGGAGGTGGCCAGAGATCCCAGAAAGGAGCATGACTCAACGGAACCTGACATAGATGAGCCGCCATTGCAACTAGACCGGAATGATGTAAATACTGAGACCCCGAAACCTCTTGGGCAGCCGGAGAGAACAGCCCTGCAACGAACTCCCGCCTTCTTAGAAAGCCTTCAGAAATCCTTCGAGGCCCTTGATAAGAAACATGAAGAAAAGAATTTAGATCCATCGGAATTTGAGTTCGAAGAAGAGAAAGGAGAGGAGAAAGAACAAACAGAAGAAGAGAATCACGAGGGGAGGCAAGAAGAGAATTCAAGAGAACACGATCCTACTAGCTGGACTAGGAACAAACGCAGAGCCCAGAAAATCGCCAAGTTACGCGCAAGCATGGAAAACTTGGAATCAAGTCTGAAGAAATATCTACAACGGACACCTGACGTCTCGTCCGTAACACAGGATTCGTCAGAGGAAATGGACGCGTCTGCAGTAACCCAGTCTAACTCTTCACACGAACCCAAAACCCCGGGAAAGACGGCATTGGAAAATCCACCAGCTCATTCCATCATCCGAAAACCTAAACGAGTGTCTTGTCTCCCGACTCCTAAACTAGGAGAATTACCAGTGGCCAAGTCTAGTCCGTTCGTCGAAGTGACATCAAATCCAAAAACCAAAAATTTGGTTAAGAAACTTCGATTTTCTTTACCTCCAAATCTACGGATCACGACCAGGCTGCTAAATCAACATCTATATCAGGTGACGCCGTGGGGGGCCCACGGAGGAGTATGGCCGGGATCTGTCTTCAACCTACTGCGAGCGACTCAGAATTACTGGATGACGAATATGATGACGTAACAGGGGGAGATGATAACCCGACCCCCATTCCTACTGCTATATCGCAACCGGGCATGATAGAGACGGACGACGGTTTCACTTTCCGACACGGTCATCTAGTTCATTTCCTTCGACTAATTGCGAAATTAATAGTCCTGTCGGAAAACTTCTCCAATCGACAAATTTGGTCCGTGTCCATGAATTTAGGCGTTATAGACCCATCATCAGCGACGTCTTAGTCATTCCAGTCGGTAAATACGAAACTTTTAGTGTGATTATTAAGAATAATCACACCCAAAGACCCTATGTCAGTGACATACTGCTAGGCTTATCACATCTTCGTGACGGATTACAACACTATCAGATAACATCCTTCCGAGTGGCCACAAGCGGAGATGAAATAAATAATCTAGATATTCGCCCGTTATTCCAGGAAGCCTTTGAATCGTATCCGGTGCAAATTTATTTATGTCACGGAAAAATTGAAAATCCAAGCGAGGAAATACATCCGGAGATTATCCGTGAAGCCCACAATAGTCTAGTTGGAGGTCACAAGGGTGTCGTTAAGACCTGTCGTAGGATTCGAGAAAGGTTTTATTGGGCAGGCATAGCTCAAGAGGTTACCGAGTACATCCGTCGCCGTCACACGTGTCGAGAACAAAAACTCTCGCGAATAAAAACTCGTCAACCTATTACGAACGATCGAAAACGTACGAAACGATCGAAACGTACAGGGATTATATTGTTGATTTCGTATCAAAATCAGATAAAATTCAGATCGTTGCCGTCGACAGTCTTAACAGCGCAAAAAAAGGTTCAAAAAAACTGTACGACCGTCATGCGAATCCGGTTGATTTTAAGGTGGGTCAATGTGTCGATATACTATTGAGACCACGCAAGAGTAAACTTGATGGTCACTATCGAACCGATTATGAGATTGTAGAGATTACTGAAAACGGCAATCTTATAATAGAAGATGCCGATGGCGAACGATTTATGAGACACCCTAATGATGTCAGGCTAGTTCCTGAATGAAATTAATAAAACTTTTGTTTTGACCATTTGAATTTTTCTCTTAAATAAATAAATAAGAACAAAAAAAAATATAAAATGAAAAAAAGTAATGTCTGAATAGGTGAATAATACCGAATACATCGCGTTCTCGAACTGTCAGGACAAAATTTTATTAAAGTGCTCAGAATTTCATTTCCGAATTGTAACCCATAACAGAATTAATTGTAAACGTTGCACGGATTATGGCGACTGGAATAGTCATATTTCTACTGGGAGCGCTGGGGCTGTTTCAACCAACATATGGATGGCGCCTACAGCACCATGAAGTTACGCCATTTGAAGATCAAGCGCCATACGCAATCCACTACCTGAAAAACAGTCCTGGCGTCTATTACGAACCCATACAAAATCTCCAAATAGTTCGTAAAGAATGGCAGTTAATTACGAGTATCGACCCGGTGAGGATAGACCATCAGGTAGATCGTTTTACGAGTCCGTATCATTCATCGCTTATCGACAAATGTATGAAAACAGTGAGTCAAGAGGAGTGCGACAGATTGTTGAGGCTAGGTTCAATTGCAGCGATGAAGTCGGAGATCATCCAGCTGAACAGTCACCTTGTAGATCTTTTTCTCTCTCCTGAAACAAAACCGATAAGCCTGCGCGGCTCGCGTGTGCCACCGTTTACTTTCGTCGGAAGGATCCACCACAGTCTCTTCGGATTGATGGAATACAACGACTAACAACACAACACGAAGGAAATTGATCGCCTGTACCAATCGCAAGGCGAGATTACCTCCGTTGTGAATAACTCCACGCCTATATTAAAGTCGAAGATTGAGAACATCAACACGTATCTCAATCGAACTAATAAAAATATCCTGGCCCTGAAATCCGTTGCAGAAGATCTTCAAACTCAATTTAACTGGGAAGATCATGAAGTGAAAGAACTAAAATACATCGTTCATTTGGTCCATGCTGGAGTTGAGACTGAGTCTTCTCTACGAAGAGTGTTGGATGCGACTACAGAAATCGTGGGTGCAGTCGAAGCTGCCAAACATGGACGTTTGTCACACATGCTTTTGACACCCCAACAACTTCACAATATCACCGAAAACATCAAGTCTATACATCCAGAAATTGAGTTTCCTATTCCTTCGGGGGCGACAGATTTTCCGGGCTTATTCAGAGTTAGTACCATCAGAATGGCACATGCCAAGGGAAAATTACTGGCCATCATCACCCTCTCATTGTTGGATCGACAAGTTCACAATCTTTATCGCCTGCGCTCTTGTCGTCGACCTCGACGCGTGGGTAACCGGACCATATCGTCTCACGTTAGACCCGAAAAGCCGTACATATTCGTCTCAGAAGATCGTAGAAAGTACGCGTTGCTCCATCACGAAGATTTAGAGGGATGTCCTTACCATGATTCCCCATCAGCGACTCCGTGCAAAAACCAGTCTGCGAAATTTTGCTCCTCCTAAAACCATCGGTAGACGTATTGCGCACCTGTGACATAAAGATTACCAAGTCAAGAGGAACCGAATGGACCAACTTGGGCACGAGCACGCAGTGGCTCTTCACTACAATTGAGCCTGAACAAGGAGATATAATCTATAACCAAAAGTTCGTAGACGTAGTCAACATCACTGGCACCGGAATCATTACATTGGGAAAAGACTGTGATGTAAGGACCTCAAGAAACCTCATATCACACATAGGCATTCTTCAAACTACGGAGCTCGAAATTCACTTACCACCTGTGAATTTATTCATCGTCGATTTTGCTCCAGAATTAATGCGTGGATAAGACGTGGCCAACCCCCTAACAAATATTCGTATTGATCCATTACCCAACATCAAGGATCATCTATCAAGCGAACTGCGCTTGGAAGAAGCTCGGTGCAGATTGGAGGAAATTGGGAAGCGACATCAAGAGGAATATCATCATAGATTGTGGACCTTCGGTTCGGTAGGCGGTTTGAGCTTATTGACCTTAGCAATGCTTAGTGCGAAAGATTTGCGATCTATCGAGATCGATACAGTAACCTTACGAACAATCACGCACATCTTCGTGGTTCGTGCTTTGTGTTGTGAGATAAGACTCGAGGTGATTTTAAATTTTTGAACAACTTGCCTAGTGAACTTTAAAATAAAACTGAACAGTGAATTTTGGAATTCTTAAAAAAATGACTCATTTTTCAATGACATTTCTTCTCTTTGTGATAATTAGTGAATATCATATGATTTAAATGCTTATTATCAGACCTTGACTATTTGATTTTCGAGATTATACCCTTATAATGTGACCCTCAAGATTTCACTCTTACAATTCCACCCTTACGATACGCCCTTATGATTTTCTCTCCTTTTTCCGTTATTCCAATTCACCATTGGGGCGTTCTATACCATTTCAATCGACTTTTTTTTATTTCGATGAAAATTGAATATAATATAGAAGTATTCCAAGTATGCCTTGCAATATTATTAAAACAAGAAATTTTTTTTTTTTAAGTTATGCAGAATCAAAATTTTTAGGTTCGACCAGGTAGATAATTTTTTACAAAATTGTAACTCGATAAATATAAATTTTATCGAAGAAATGCAAAAGAACTTTTTTATACAAAACATGTAAATTTCGAGGCAAAGAATCCGGACTTGAAAAAGTTGAATTTGCAATGAACTAATCAATAAACAAATTAAAAAGTTCACAACAAATCATGAGGGTAGGTCGCGAAAAAAACGAAAAAAATTAATCTTATAGAGTGTGGGATTCGGTAAAGGATAGAAGGATTTTGTAAGTTATAACACTCGGAATTAGCATATATATCGAATTGAATTTATTCACAGCGAAAATAACTTTGGTTTACACCATGAGAGCTGGAACGAGAGTGAGCTTCCGCAACAACGGTATTAGATCATCCGATCGAGGATGTCCGAATTATTATGAATCGTCGCGAGGATGTCTTGCGACAAGGACAGCGATATATCGGCGACACGTGTCACGGTACGAAATTCGGTTGCTAAGCCGAGCTAAAAAAACAATACATTGAAATGGTGTGAAATAAATATAAAAGTAGCTTCGCTACAATACTCCCCTTCTGCGGCGAAAAAGATAACTATATAAAATATTTACAAGAGTATACGCGTTAAACGGCACTGAAGACGGTATACGCAACTCTAACGAAAATGAATTGAACGATTGAGTGAATTTGATGCGTTTTCTCGATGTTGATGGGGTTGAGTCCAACGATGATCTTGCATCACTTGATGGAGCCCAAGATGATGATGTCGGTCTAGATGTTCCTGGTAATGATGATGTTGCAGGTGTCGATTGCTGAGACCGTCGTGAGCGTTTGGAGTGGTTTTCAGGCAATCCTCCCAACGATGCATGCTGGGGAGATGAGCTCGACGAGTAGGCCTGGCGTTCTCGACGCCGCCATCGGAGTGATTCTACACGAGGTTACTTTCCTTTCTCCCTCGTGAAGTGGACTGTAGCCTGTGTGTGTATGTCTTTGCCGTGTTTTGCAATGACGCGTATGTATTAGCCTGCCCTAAAACCATTTTATTCCGAATTTTGCGTTGCCTATAGTCAAAAGGGATCATATGGATAGATAGTGAGAATTTATTCAGATTTTTAGAACAATTTCAATAGACAGCAATGAATTTTGAAAATTCTTATGGGGTGAAGGCTATGAAAAAGTGGCTGAAGATGATATCCAAAATTTAATTTGCAAATTATTCATATTGTTGTCAATAGTTGCACATGACCTGTTCCCAAGGAGTAAAACAATGGAATAACGCTTGATTCGCTGTTTTCAGTCCGTTTGTTATTCAACTAGTAACCCAGATTTTTACGTAAAATAGAGGTTTTCAAGAGCCTCTGAATACTATTTATCATTGTCTAATTCCTTTCAAATTCCGTTATACAATTATACAACTATCTGATCATCGTTTCCAGAAAATAGAAACATTTTGGATAATTCTGAGTCGATGAAAAATGCAAAAGAAAATTATCCAGAAGGGTTAGTCAGCCGGCCCGCTTTTCCTCAGAGGGGACTGACCCTTTTGTGACCCTCAATAAATCGTAAAATGACTTTTGATTTTTCATATAGAAATTCTGTATTTTTACGTGATATCACTTTATAAATCATAAATCCATATTCTCCATTCGATAACGAATTTAGCAGAGCTTGAATGGAGAAAATATCTTGATTTAAAGCGAAGTTTTCTCATTGGAGTGTCCGTGAGATTCCATTAGAAATTAAACACCAAGTCAGAAAATATTTCCGCAACTATGCCTTATAGCAACATAAAATTAGTGTTAAATAAAAAGTGAACGATTTCCTATCGACTTCACTTATCACGAATTTATTTTTTATGAAAACTGAGTGACCCCTGGAATTATCAATGATGTGCCTGAATTTCATTCCAAATTTATCCACGGAGGAGGAAATCGCTGGGAAATGAGTCCAGCTGCAATTTGACCTTGACTTTATCCCGCTACAATGAATAGTTTCAAAGATATTCGCGTTAAACCCAACGTTCGGAACACAAGAAGAGAAGAGGCTTAGAGGCCGAGGGGTTTAGAAGTTTTAGAAAACCTTCTAACCTCCCAATGAATTCGAATCTTGAAGAGATTTCAAAATAGAAATATTTTTTGTAGGCCTAATTTTCTCTACGAAAATATTCATAAAAAACTAACTATAAAATAGAATCGAGCTGAACCAACTGATCACTTTCAAACAAATCTGTTAACCCATGCGAGTAGAGGAGAACAGAAAATAGAAGATCCATTAAATTGGATGCAAGATTCATTTTCTTTTTTATTTGAATTTTGACGATTTATTAATCATACAATGCAATATAATAGTATTATAATATAATAATGAAAACAAGTTATTCTATTATTACATTATATTAATCCGATAAAATTTTTCATCTCTGATTTTTATTCTTTGCTATTTTTTAAATGTATTCTATTAAAATGTGAGGATAGAAATTGAATTGATAGGTATTCTTCCATTATTTAAAAAAATATTTCAGTTTTAAAACTTTCCGGAGACATTGAAAAATCGAAATTTTCATTTTCTTGCTGATCACGTATCTCTGTTTTTTTTCACTTTCTTCCATTGAAATTAGATCATAGAAAGGGAACATATTGATATTTTTTCATCTAAAAAAAATCAGTTTTGATATTTTTCAGAAAATTAAAAAATTGCTTTTTTTAATTTTCTTGCTGACCATCTCTCCCTGCATTTTTCTCATTTCCTCTCGATGAAATCAGATCATGAAAACGAAAAATATGAATCTTCCTACAATATTGAAGGAAAAAAACTCAATTAGAAAATTTTTCGGAGACATTGCACAATTGATATTTTTATTTTCTTGGTGATCATCTTACTTTGCATTTTCCTTATTCCGTTCGATTGAAATGAGATTAAAGAGGTAAAAAAATTTCATATCCGTGGACGTTTAAAAGAAAATTGGTACGTCTTGATTTAAGGAAAAAAAATATGATCAATTCCAAAATTTTATGGGTACATTGAAGAATGTCAACGGACAGATATTAGAAAGAGTAGGTGTTTATCTTAAAAGTAACGTATTCAGTCATGGTCAATTATACGTGGCATTGTCAAAAGTGAGGGCAAGTGAAAAATTGAAAATATGCATTGTTGGAATATTTGAATATTTCAACACTACTCAATTCAATATATATATAATATTCACGCGACATCTACCGAGTTATTGAGATTCGTACAAAAACCTCATCGGGCGTTCATGTAGAGTTCATACAATGTAATCGGAGTAGACAACACGCTGTACTCTTACTCCAAAATAACTGATCTATTACATCTTAAACATTTAATTAAACAAACAGTTACTCAAAGAATGTGTATTTCATAGAACAAACCACTCCTTTAAATAATTATTTTCATCATGGTAGCAGAGCGTGGTTGAAAATAAATAAATAAATTTAAGATCACAGCGTGGTTAAGAGAAATAGTAAAATCGTGGCTAGGCACACAGAGACAGTGATTAAATGAGAGAAATATTGCTCTTAGAACATTGAGAAAACGTTGGGGATGCCCCAAAAGTTGAGAAAATCAAAAATAAGTCGGAGTGAGTGAATGATGCACTCGGATCACGAATTGATTGAACAGAGTGGTTAGATACAGTCTGAACGACCACGTGAGAGTTTTGAGGTTAGGCACATGTTCGCCAAGTGGACATCGACTTTGAAAAATTTATGAGAGCAAAGTATTTGTAAGAATGCCAGAGATTTTGAGAAGAAATAAATGGGCTGATAAAGCTCAAGTTGGAATTTTAGTGGGATACAATAACAATAGCTACAGAGTTTTGGTAAATAACAAAATTATCAATGCAAGACACGTCAAGGTAATGGAAGAAGACACAGAATTAATTTGTTTAGAAGGAGTTAATGAAATTGGAAATGATGATGGTGAAAATGACTCCGTGGAGTTAAATTTTAAATCAAATGAAAGTAATAAAGAGTCAGATGTAGAATCCGATCAATACGAAGTAGATGAAAATAATTATTTTGATGCAAANGTTTTTGAAGATAATAAAGAAACAAAAGACTTAATAGAACAGTTAAATAGTGGAGATTTCAAATTACGCAAAGAACACAGAAATTATTTGCGAAAAAGATTTCTGAAAACATTGAAAAACGTCTTGATTCTGAAAACCGAAGTCTACAATAATATACAAAGAAAAGAAATTGAAAAAATGGTGAAATTAGCTAAAATTGACGATGTGAGTATCCCAGTGTTTGACGGGATGAACTTTACGAGCTGGAAATTTCGGCTCATGAACATTTTGGAGTATAAAGAGTGTCAAGAACCAGCAAAAAGAGCACGACTTGCGAGTGAAAATGAGGACACCTGGAAAAAGAACGAGTTGAAGGCTAGAACAATTTTTATCAGTACGGTGTCAGACAAACAATTGGAGTATATCAGTGAATGCAAGACGACGTTTGAGATGATGACAAAGCTGGAGAAAATGTATTCGTCGAAGTCAACATCGCTACAAATAATCAACAGAGGCAAGTTGGAAGAAGTTAAGTTAAAAAGTTACAATAATGTAGAAGATTTTTTTGTTGAATTTGAGAGAGCATGCAATGATCTCCTGTCATCTGGTGGACAGTTGAGTAAAGAGGAGAAAATGAGATATTTGATAAAAGCTCTTCCACCCAGCGATAGTTATATTGGTGATTTTATCGATCTGGTGCCTGAAGATCAAAGAACTGTTGATTATGTGAGAACGAAAATCAAAGAGAAAAATCTAAGGAAACCTGAAACTGAAAGGAAAACTAATGTGAGCACGTTTGTTACAAGAACGACCAGAGGAAATTGTTTTCACTGTGGGAAATCTGGACACTACCAGAGAGACTGCTGGCTGGTACAGCAGGACAATCAATCAAGGGGCATTCAATTGAAACAAACAAGAGGAACGCAAGGGTATCAGAGAGGACGAGGATCACCAAGAGGCCGGAGCAGAGGGTCATTCCAACGAGGTTATGGTAGAGGCAGAGGCCAGAGTCATCAAGGGTCAGGTACATCCAGTGAACAGGTCAGGGAATCAACACAAGAGGTATGGGCAACACAAGTGATTAAAGTGAACGTGAATAACCTTGAGAAAACTCAGAGTGAAAATTCCAGTGAGATTGAATGGCTATTAGATAGCGGGTGCACTGATCATATTATAAACAATGACAATTATTTCTTTGATCAAAGTGTACTAAACAAACCTATTGATGTTAAATTACCAGATGGAAAAATTGTGAAGGCAACAAAACTAGGTTCTGTCAAAACAGCATTTAAAACTTATCATGAAGAGACTGAACTCATTTTAAAAAATGTTTACTATGTAGAAGGAATTAAAAAGAATTTACTGGGTTTTTCCAAAATAACTGAAAATAATACTATCGTAGCTAGAGAACAAAATGCTAAAATTTATAACAAGAACAGAAAACTGACAGCTGTTGCTGACAAAGTAGATGGTTTAGATGTGATGAAGAGTTTTATATCTGTGAGAGAAAGGGAAAAGATTTATGCAAATACAGTCAAACTAACTGAGAAAGAAAGGTGGCACAGGGCTTTAGGTCATGTAAATTTTCAGTATTTGAACAAATTGGTAAATAATAAATTACTAGAAGGCTTACCAGAGAAATTAGAAAATAACGTTATGCAATGTGGAAACTGTATTCAAAGTAAAATGGCTAATGTACCGTTTGAAAATAGGAGAACTGAGTCGACTGAAATTTTAGAGTTAATTCATACAGATTTGAATGGTCCACACAGTACGATAGGTTATGGTGGAGAGAGATATTTTTTAACCTTCATAGATGACTACAGCAAATGCAGCAAAATTTATTGTATTAAGAATAAATCTGAAACAGCAAGTTGTTTTATAGAATTCACAAATCATGTAGAAAATCTGTTTAATAAGAGAATAAAGAAACTCAGGTGTGACAACGGCAGGGAATATTTAAATAAAGAAATTTATAATTTTATTAAACACAAAGGAATAGAATTGTCACCATGTCCTCCATATGTTCACGAGTTGAACGGAGTAGCTGAGAGGTATAATAGGTCAGCAATGGACATGGGAAGATGTTTAGCAAGGGAAGCAAAATTGGATCTTAGATACTGGCCAGAAATTATGAAAACAGTTGCTTATTTGAAAAACCGTACAATAGCCAATACTCAAGAAAATAAGACACCCTATGAAATTGTTTTTGGCACAAAGCCAAATGTCAAATATTTTAAAATTTATGGGAGCAAAGTATTTGTAAGAATACCAGAGGTTTTGAGAAGAAATAAATGGGCTGATAAAGCTCAAGTTGGAATTTTAGTGGGATACAATAACAATAGCTACAGAGTTTTGGTAAATAACAAAATTATCAATGCAAGACACGTCAAGGTAATGGAAGAAGACACAGAATTAATTTGTTTAGAAGGAGTTAATGAAATTGGAAATGATGATGGTGAAAATGACCCCGTGGAGTTAAATTTTAAATCAAATGAAAGTAATAAAGAGTCAGATGTAGAATCCGATCAATACGAAGTAGATGAAAATAATTATTTTGATGCAAACGACGTGGACTTGAGACAAATGAACAATGAGTCAACTCCAAATTTGAGAAACAAAAACACATTTGACAGAAGAATTTCAAGTAGGAAGAAAATTCCAATCAATCGCTATGGGAGTCCAGTTACACACTTTATCTATATTAATTATGTAAATGCAAATGTACCAAATACTTATGAGGAGGCGATAAACTCCAATGAATCAAGCGAATGGCAAAAAGCAATGAACTCAGAAATTAAAAGCCTGAATGCAAATGAAACATGGACTACTGTTGACGAACCTGAAAATACGAATATTCTAAATGTGAAATGGGTCTATAAAAAGAAAAATCATGATACTTATAAAGCGCGATTGGTGGTTAGAGGCTTCCAACAAAAAGATTTTTTAGAAAATGTCTATTCACCAGTAGGTAAGATGCAAACACTAAAGGTTCTACTCAGCTATTGTTGTGCAAATAATTTATTTATTGAGCAAATGGATGTGGAAACAGCATTTCTCAATGGAAATGTAAAATCAGAAGTTTATGTGAACGAACCGCTAGGTTATGAGACAGGACAAAACAAAGTGTGTAGACTAAGGAAAGCTCTCTATGGACTGAGAGAAAGCCCTCGAGCTTGGTATGATTGTTTTGACAATCATGTAGGTAAAAAGAATTTTGTCAAGAGCAATTACGATTTCTGCTTATATGTAAATAATACGAGCAAAAATCCAATATATCTTCTAGTGTTTGTAGATGATCTCCTGATTTGCTGTAGAGATATGGATAAGATAAAAGAAATTAAAACTAGTCTAAAGCAGAGATTTTCTATGAAAGATCTAGGTAAAATTGGAAATTATATTGGGATCGATGTACATTACAGTGAAGATAGAAAGCTGATGAGACTGAGTCAGACTAAATATATTGAATCTTTGGCCGAGAAATATAAATTAGAGAATGCAAGATTGTATGATACTCCTATGGAAAGTAAATTGAAGTTAGAACCAGCGAGTGAGAGTGACGACAAAATAAAATACAGAAATCTAATAGGCGAATTACTTTATATTAGCACAGGCACAAGGCCTGACATTGGGTACAGCGTAAATTATCTGAGTAGGTATCAACATTGTTATGATCAAACACATTATAAATATGCTTTGCGAATTTTGAAATATTTGTATAAAACTCAAGACTTGAAATTAACATACACAGATGGAAACAGAGAGAAAGAAGCACTAGACTGTATGGTAGACTCAGATTATGCAGGTGACAATGTTGATAGAAAATCTACGACAGGATATGTAATAAGACTCTATGGTAATTTAGTTTATTGGAAAACTCAAAAGCAAAAAACTACAATAAAATGCTCAACATTTGCTGAATACGTTGCAATGTCTGAAGCAGTAACAGAAGTATTATTCCTGCGAAATTTATTAAATGAAACTTTCAAATTACAAATTCAAAAACCAATAAAAATATTCGAAGACAACTCAGGAGCAGTAGCAATCGCAAAATTTGGGAATTTCACGAAAAACTCGAAGCACATTGAGGTGCAGTATCATTACATAAACGAGAATTATGAAAAGGGAGTAATTGACATAATTAAAATTGGCTCTGAATCTAACTTAGCAGACATTTTAACAAAGAGCTTAGAGAAAACGAAATTTATTGAGAATAGGAAAGCATTAAAATTAATCTAATCTATCGAATTACAAAAGAACTCAAAAATAAACTAAAACAAGGAAAAACACAAATGCTAACGAATTTTGAATCGAAGAGTTGAAAATTCAAGGAGGCGTGTTGGAATATTTGAATATTTCAACACTACTCAATTCAATATATATATAATATTCACGCGACATCTACCGAGTTATTGAGATTCGTACAAAAACCTCATCGGGCGTTCATGTAGAGTTCATACAATGTAATCGGAATAGACATCACGCTGTACTCTTACTCCAAAATAACTGATCTATTACATCTTAAACATTTAATTAAACAAACAGTTACTTAAAGAATGTGTATTTAATAGAATAAACCACTCCTTTCAATAATTATTTTCAACATGCATGACTGAAGGACGTAAAATAAAAAATAAAAAAGACGGATATATTTATATGAAAAATGTAGTACATAAAGAAATTTTTGAACAATGATGTACTTGTAAAAAGTATATAGATCATCATCCCAAAAAAAGTATCAATACTCTCCTTATTATTGAACATAAATAATTCTTCATTTGAAAATGAGAAAAACTGTTCCCTCAATTTGTATACTACAATGGGAATCGAATCCAATAAATTTAATTTAATCTAAACGCAAGAAAAAATTGGAAAGAAAACAATAAAATAAATTAATATAATATAATATAATCTAGCAATGGGCGCGAAGCGCCCGTTCGCTAGTTCTAATATTAAGAGATTACATTGATGGATTTTTCAAATAGTTCTCCAATGAAAACTCCAAGTTCTTTCTCGTGCAACCTGAAGATACTTCTCGAAATTTATTGACAACTTTCATTAAATTTTGTTTGCTGATTTCATCTTTTGTGAGCAGATCGTTACATTCACTCACAAGTGCAACATTCGTTTCAGCAATATCATTTGTCACATGGAGGGATTTGACAATTTTGAAAGCTGTGGCAAAATTGTCTCTTTTTTCCCATGTTATCAGATCGCTTTGCAAAAAAATATAATCAATTTGTAAAATTTTGAAAATTCTAACAGTGTTCTGAGTAACAAAAGAATCTAAAGTTAACCCTGAAATCAATGCCAAATTTTTGATTCCAGTTTTCCTCTGCTCCCGTTTATTATCGTTTCCAGACCGCGATTTCATAGCTTGGCACATCTTTCTCTTACACTCTGCACTCACGTGCTCATCAAAGAAAGTGAGAGCAATCAATTCCTCTGATAAGTACCGAAGGTGTGTTACGAACTTATCAAATACAGCTCTCCAAACTTTCGATGCAACATGACTGGAACAAGTAGCATGTTGTGCTAATTGTTTCAACAGTTTCAAATCTGTAATGTCCAAAAATTTTATACTAGGAATTTAAGACCAGAATAAATTGTATGTAAGATTATAATTATAAGTTATATTATAATTTCAAGCAATTAAGAACCGAATCCACAATTGTAAATTGAACTGAGTGCATGTCATCACCTGGACTCAATTAAAAATTCCAAAGACACCAGAATCGAGTTCAAAAGTGATGAAATGGCACACTCAGCATGCCCCAATTACTCAATACTAAGATTCGCGCGCGAAAGAACGATTGAAAACCGATTAATTAAGACCCCAAAAACCGAATGAACTACTTCCCCATGAAAATAAAAAAACTGGGAACAGTCATACGACATTTTCCACCAATTAAAAATGCACTCGTTGGAGCCCATGTGACAAGTGACCCCAAAATTCATATAAAAATGTCAGAAAAACCAAAATTAAACAGTCTTGAAGCAGCGACGAAGCAGTAACAATTCTGGTGGAAATAGTTCATTTAATCGGTCCGGTTTTTCAATCCTTCCTTCGATTACGTGGGCTAGTGCTGAATTAATAGTAAGTTACGAACAATTGAAATTATCCGGGAATAAAATTTCTTTAACCAAGAGTGGTGACTTTTCTTGCAAATAAGGAATTCGTTTATTGTGACGCGCTGTGGACAGTCTCAACCAAAATCTTAAAATCTTCAACTTCAACTGCCAAAAATTCATTAAAATATCAACGAGTAGAAGAAAGTGTTTCCGTGAAAGTATCCATAATAGCCTTTAGCGCGACTAATTGCTGGTGAGGAACTTACGGATTTACCCAGGGATCTACAAATACATCCAATAATTTATAACTAACAGACCGAATTGTGAGTAACAAAATTTGTAAACCCAAATTTGAATCCTTCAGATCATTCAAGGGATAGGAATTATAGCTACCTAGATTTCTGTAAAATCACGCTCATGTTTTTGTAAACCGAGTAGATATACAAAATATATTTAAATTCAAATTTGATTCCCACTACAACTCCAAATGTCTTGATTAGAAATTCGTCTCAACTGAAGCCCTATCCTTAAATCAAGCCCTTTTTCCCTTATATTTTAAAAAAAGGTAAGAGTATAAAACTTTGCGTCGTCCGATAATTATAAAATTCAATAATTTTAGCTTTGATTCTAATGTGACAATTAAAACATGTCGATTCGACGCTAAAATCCTTCTCTGGACATAACAGCTAAAATTTCATGGCGCAGTCGGTAGGACTCGCCTAAGTTTCCAATACTCTTATCTTTTCAATATTCTGAAATTTTTGAAATCCATTCTAGTCAATTGAATTCAAATCAATAAATTAAATCCTTCGTAAATTTCAAATATTAGACTTTTCTTTGCAAAATTCAAATTCTCTTTGAAATAATTATAAGAGAAATTTTGTTTTCTTTTCCCAATTTTATTGGAAAAATCACATAGAATCTGAATCCAAATTAACTTAATCTCAAAATTAAAATTATTAAAATTCTCGACTAAGTAAATTATCTTCACAAAATGGCGAATCCGTCCTTCGTTAATATCAGTAACTCCGGAGACTCGGGTGACGCTGATCAAACCGTGTCCAGTTACGAAGAATATGTCAAAGCCCGAGACATTGCAAACAGCATTCCCATATTCTCCGGTACAAATGAGCACTGCTCTCTGGACGAATTTGAGTACGCGTTGAGATCAAATCTTGCCTCCATTCCTAAAGCAGACGGAAAGAAAGAAGAATATATTAGACAAATACTCAAACGCCTTTTACCCCCAGCAAAATTCGTAGTGGCAAACAAACTCCTCTTTTCTGTAGTAACTATTCTTACTCACCTGATCAAGATGTTTAGAGGTCAATACGACTTAACCTATTATGTGAATAGAATACGCGGGCTGTTGAAAATTAAAAATGAACCCCTGGAATCGTTCTTGGAGCGATTAGCAGCACTGGTCCAGTTCGGTCTGGGTACGATTTCTGGGGAAAATGAAGCTGAAAAACAAGTCCTCGAATAACACCTCCAGACAGAGGCCATTAAACGGTTTAAAGAATACGCCCCTGCAAGCGTGAAGGAAAGTATTAGGCGCAACAACCTAAGTAAAATCTCAGAGATCCTTACACAACTAGAAACAGACGAATTCCGGGATACAGTCAAAGTACCAGCGTTGGAGATTGCTGATAACGGGCACTACAGGTACATCACGGAGTACCCCTCGATTCCAATCCATTCAGGGAGCTCTCTACCGCCCGAACTGTACGGGGAACAAATGCCACCTCAGCCGAGATACCAATACCAACAAAGTCGGTCGTACAGTCAGTCATATAATCAGTCAAATACCCCGACACCATCGTCAAGCTACGGTCACAGAAACTATTCCGGACAGAGGAGAAATCAGGACCCTTCACGAGATCTAGTCACCGCTCTCCTCAATGAATATCTGCCATCCAACCGGAACAGGCAAGGCAACGGGTACAGACAAACGCCACCTCGACCACCGGGGCCACCTCCATCTATACCAGGACACACAGCTCATCCTGGTGACCCTCTTTCGCGCAGCTTTAACCCCGTCATCGCCTATGGTCAAACTCCGAACGACGAGGATGAATCTGACTACGAGGAACCAGCGGAAACTGCAGAAAACCCTACTACGGATCAGATTGTAGCCCTCGCTAACATCTTGGCAGCCAACCAACGTCCTCACGCAGCCCCATTCAAACCTAAACAGAACCTTTTTGACATGGACGAGATCAAAAGTATGCTGCAGTAGACCACAGCCTCACTCCAACAGCTTGCGATGAGTTTGAATAACCTGCAGACTCAGAATCGTCCATCGTCAGACTCCAGACCACTCTCTAGGCCTCCCTCAAGGGAACGAGAAGGGAGAAATACCCTGCGGAGTCCTACGAGAACTCAGCAGAACAGAGCCTGCCCATCCACAGAGGGAACATTTCCAAAGGAGACTTTAAAGGAGATTGTTGCTCGCCAATTGAGTGCGATGACGAGCGGCCAAAACCAGCACTCACTCCACACGATATCGAGCATGCATCCCAGACAGTAAAACCCATACTGTGTAGAGTTACCGGGGGTCCTCAGATCATCTTTCGAGGACCAAATGTCATCTCCCCAGGTGTGAATGCATTAATCGATACCGGAGCTTCCATAAACCTAATATCGTTCCAGTCATTGGTAGAAAACGCCCTCATCGATACCACAGAAACAATCGGAATCGTTGGACTGTCCAATCACGTCTTGAACTCCCTCGGAGTAGTTCGCCTCGCGGTGCATCCTGAAGTTCAAATAAAATTCCACGTGATTCCTCACCAGCCAGGCGGATATGGAGCCATCATCGGGGATGAAATGTTGAATGAGTTGAAAGCCCACATCTCCTTCAACACAAACAACATTAGCTTCAACATCGCCCCATTGAAACCTATACATTTCTGCCTCCCCAATTGTCCAACGAGAGGAAAACCTTGCCGAATTGCACTCAGCGGGGGCGGCCCAAGGATAAACCTGAAGGTGAAAAACCTCATCGGAAATCGACATCGATTTCTCATCGACACCGGAGCTGACATCAACCTTATCGAGAGGAGAGTCATCAAACCCGACGTAAGAATCGAACCTCCTAAGATAGCCTATCTACTTGGGGTAACGGAGAATGCATTGCCAACATGCGGTTTAGTTCCCCTAAAAATATTTCGCTCTCTCGCACCATTCCACATCGTAGATCATAAACTACCTGTCGAAGGAAGCGGATTACTTGGGTTAGAATTTTTAATTCAAGAAAAGGTGGACATACGGTATCAGCAACGGAATATTACCACTCTCAAGAGGCCTAACCTGCCGGTAAATTGGTATAACTACGAGAAATTCCATGAGTCAACCGTTATCCTTCCAAGAGTAAGCATGGCCATCCAAATCCCTATCCAGAATACCGAAATATCGGTCGGGTATTTACTACAGATCTCCACGAAACCAGGCGTCTCTCTAGGCGAGAGTGTGGTCAGCATTAGGGAGGGGAAAGCCTGTCTCTTCGCCATCAACACCACCGAAGAACCAGCTCACCTCCATATACCACCCCAAAAGGTAGAGGAAATCGATGAACTCCTAGAAAGAACCGAAATATTAGGAAACCATCAAGAAACCTTCGCCTGGTGCAATATGGGAATTGCCCCAGAGGAAAATATAGGTCTGTCACCTCGCACATCGCACGTAATAGACGCCCTACCCGATCAGGAGCTTAAACCCTTCGAACGCAAAAAGGTAATTGAACTAGTAAAAGAGTTCAATGGCATATTCCACCTTCCAGGAGACAAACTTGGCAAAGCTAAGAATTTCCAGTGCAAGATCAGAACCATCGATGATAAACCTGTCCATAAGCGGCAATGCAAGTACCCTCCTCAACATCAGGAAGAGATAAATCGACAAATAGACAACCTGCTGGAAAAAGAAATCATCAGGCACTCAAAATCACCATACAATTCACCCCTCTGGATTGTACCAAAAAAAGCCGACTCCAAGGGAAAGAAGCGATGGAGAATGGTGATTGATTTCCGACAATCTGAATCAGAAAACGATCGGAGATTCCTACCCGTTACCCAACATATCGGAAATTCTCTCNGCAAGTACCCTCCTCAACATCAGGAGGAGATAAATCGACAAATAGACAACATGCTGGAAGAAGAAATCATCAGGCACTCAAAATCACCATACAATTCACCCCTCTGGATTGTACCAAAAAAAGCCGACTCCAAGGGAAAGAAGCGATGGAGAATGGTGATTGATTTCCGACAATCTGAATCAGAAAACGATCGGAGATTCCTACCCGTTACCCAACATATCGGAAATTCTCTCACAGCTAGGCGGAGCTAGGTACTTCAGTGTGTTCGACCTAGCCAGTGCATTCCACCAAATCGCGATGAATGAAATGGACGCTGAAAAAACTGCCTTTACCGGTCCCAGCGGACACTACGAGTACATGAGGATGCCTTTTGGATTGCAAAATTCATCCCCAATCTTCCAGCGGATGATGGATCAGACCCTAACCGGCCTGAAAGGGACAGAACTCTACGTCTACCTAGATGATGTAGTTGTTTACTCCAGAACACTGGGTGAACACGTCACCCGTCTCAGGAAATTCTTCAACTGCCTGCGGAAAAACGGACTTACCCTCCAGCCTGACAAATGCAAATTTTTCATGAAGGAGGTTGCCTATCTGGGATACATAATCGATGACCAAGGTATTCATCCGGATCCAGCAAAGATAAAGGCATTAACAGAGATGCCCCTTCCCACAAGCCAACAGGGAATAAGGAGATTCTTAGGCTTCAGTAACTATTATCGACGATTTGTGAAGGACTACGCAGAAATTGCACAGCCTCTAAATGATCTCCTCAAGAAAAATGTAAGATTTAAATGGAGCAAAGAACAAGAACAATCATTCAAAGCCCTCAAGGAAGCCATCACCGAGGACTCTCTACTGTTTCATCCTGACATGAACGAACCATTTATCGTTCATGTTTCCAGTACTCAAAAGGGCATTGGAGCCATCCTCAGCCAAACAGATGATGAAGGAGATGAACACCCGATCCTGTACGCATCGAGAGCACTTCGAGATGCTGAAACAAGATATACTTCAGTTGAATTGGACTGCCTAGCAGCTGTCTACGCCTTAAACCAGTTCAAACCCTACATCTATGGAGTACCCTTCACCATTATTACGAACAGCCCAGCCCTGAATTGGCTCAGAGATTCCAGCAACCCTACTACGAGGCAAGTTAAGTGGAAAACCTACTTGAATGATTTCACGTTTGAGGTAGAAATCAAGAAACAGAAGAGAAATCAGCTAGCAGACGCCTTTGCAGAAAATCCTCTTCAGGACGAACATGAAGAAATCGTCATGTTCGCAACCTGCATGCCTGCTCTACCAGTATCAAAGTCTAATGTGAAAACACCAGGGACAGTCACAAATCATAACCGAAAGGTTAGAATAAACAGTGACCCACAAATTATCCCCATCCCAGCGGCGGGAAGCTCAATTGCCGACAGGCTTCGGGCTAGAAGAGCAACAGAAACAAATAGTGGCACCCGGCAGCCGATCTCCTACAGACTGAATCGTGATTATAAAACGACACCCAAAATCGGCAAAAACTCCACATCATCTACCCGAGGCACCACAATCGAGAACAAACCAGCAACAGTGGAAGAAACGACCCCCACTCCATCCACCCCTCCAATCGTGGAGATGCCAGAATCAACTCCAACACCTACCCAATCCGAGGAACCACCACTACAGGATGAACCATCGATAATACCTGTCGAAATGGAAGACCAAGGAAAAGAAGATCAACTGGAAATTTCCCTCGAAGGAATCCCAACGGACGAAAATTTGGAGGATGATACATTCATCACAGATCAAAACTCCACCGACGAGGAAACACCTTCCATCATTGAAGCGGAAACTCGGATAGAGGAAGAGGATGAAGAATCAAACCCCACACCACGTCCACCATTGGACATGGAACGAATGGAACGAAACCTAGAAAAATTCTACGAGTATATGGAGAAAATCTCGGAAAGAAACGAGGAAATATTCCAGGAACCCCTAGAGCCACTGCTAGACCAGCTGTTANACCTGATCAACTCAACTGACGAAATCTGAGAATTGACGAACTCCACCGACCAAAATCCTGAAAAAACGGAGAAGGAAGAAATACCTCAATCCAGACATTCTGTGATATCGCAGCCAAAGGTCACACGAGAATCCTTACTGCCGACACCAAGGGCTATACAGTCACCCATGGCCGGATCTTCTCCGGAAAAGAAAAATTCTTCAATAGACCTAACCCCAAGAGAACTATTCCCACGCACCGAAGAAATCCAGCAAACAACGCACTCCCAACACGCGGAAATTCCCCAAGCAAACGAAATTGCACAACCGCCATCAGCGCAGCCATCGGGGGTGTCTTTGAATCCATACCCCAAACTCCTCCCGCCTGACCTCCCCACGAGCGAAGAGCACGGTTTCATACAGACCCAAGGAGAAATATCTCAGAACAAATCAAATGAGGAAACTATGGACAAGATCACAATACCGCAAAGTGACTATCAGCCTGCGAGCAACATCAAAGAAACTCGAGATGGACTAACATTTACCAGGGGAAACATTGCCCATTTCCTCGCAGCAGATGGAGAAATCAAAAAGCAAAACACCAAACTTTTAAGAGACCTCAATCTGATAGACCTGGAGGAAATACGTAAGCTCAATCCAAAGCTAGGTCAAGTCATCGTCACGAAGTGCGGAAAATTCCGAACATTTACCCTCATTGCGAAGCAATGGCACTTCGAAAAAATCAACAACCGGATACTAAAACTCTGCCTGAAAAATCTCAAAACCGCCATGGAAAAATACAACATCACTGAAATAAAAATGGCATCTCAGGGCGACGAAATAGACGACAATATCAGAATACGATACTTCCTGGAGAAAGAATTTCAACTCCATCCAGCTACTGTAACTCTATGCCATGGTGGAATCCGGATGCCTCCAGCAGCCCTAAGACCAGAAATCATTAAGGAATGCCATGCAACTCTCCCCGGAGGACACAAAGGGATTGTGAAAACCTTCAACCGAGTAAGAGAAAGGTTCTACTGGCCCGGGATGAAACAGGAAATAGAGAGATTTATCAAACTCTGCCGAACCTGTCAACTAGAGAAAATTCGAAGGGTGAAATTTCGACAGCCCATGCTCATCACCGAAACATCCAGCGAATTCTTCGAGAGAATCTCCATCGACACCGTAGGCCCCCTTCCAGCTACACGTATGGGTCACTGCCATATCCTGACGATACAAGATAACTTCTCCAAGCACTGCACCGCTGTACCCCTTAAGGATATCAAGGCTCACACTATCGCTCATGCACTAGCAACCAAGTATGTAGCCCTGTACGGATGCCCCAAGATAATCCTCTCAGATAAAGGGACCAGCTTCCTCAGCAAATTGTTCAATCAACTGGGAAAGGTCCTGAGATTCCACCATATAACATCTGTATATAGACCTCAGTCAAATGGAGCCCTTGAGAGAAGTCATCACGTACTAGCCGNAGATGCCCCAAGATAATCCTCTGAGATAAAGGGACCAGCTTCCTCAGCAAATTGTTCAATCAACTGGGAAAGTTCCTGAGATTCCACCATATAACGACATCTGGATATAGACCTCAGTCAAATGGAGCCCTTGACAGAAGTCATCACGTACTAGCCGAATATCTGAAGACCTTTACCGACGAATTCACCGACTGGGATGAGCTACTCCCCTTCGCCATGCTATCGTACAACACCACCGTGCATAGCTCAACAAATTTCACACCATTTGAAGTCCTGTATGGAAAAAGGGCAGTTCTCCCCTCCAATGTCACCGATGAAGATGAGCCAATACATACCTACAACGATTACATGGTAGATCTAATTAACAAATTGGAGAAAATTCACCAACTCGCCTTCGACCACCTAGAAAAGGACAAACTACATTCCAAGAGCCTTTACGACCGAAATGCTAGACCAATAGACCTCAAAATAGGGACCTCAATTCGTCTACGTCGAGAAGGAACCCAAGATCGGAAAATTGGATCAGGCCTACATTGGACCCTACGAGATTGTTGACATCACAGAAAAGGGAAATGTGTACTTAGAAAGTGAAGACGGACACCACTTCATGAAACATCCAANACCCAAGATCAGAAAATTGGATCAGGCCTACATTGGACCCTACGAGATCGTTGACATCACAGAAAAGGGAAATGTGTACTTAGAAAGTGAAGACGGACACCACTTCATGAAACATCCAAATAAACTGAAACCTTCCGAAGAATGAGTTAAAACAATGGATCAAGCTGAC
>NW_021680562.1:162957-210804 GCF_001412515.2 Diachasma alloeum
GTTGACATCACAGAAAAGGGAAATGTGTACTTAGAAAGTGAAGACGGACACCACTTCATGAAACATCCAAATAAACTGAAACCTTCCGAAGAATGAGTTAAAACAATGGACCAAGCTGACCAACACAAACGGATGGCTCAATGCGACCAAACAACCAGAGCTACTAGAAACAACTTGCGTAAATCAGCAAGTTACAAGCCTGACAATAAACAGTACAGGAATCATCCACCTGCCTCCTAACTGCACCGCAGAAACCACTACATCAGAAATTGAAGGTGCAGGATTGATCAAGTCGCAGCTTCCAATCATATTCGGACTACCTAAAACAATAAATATTTCAGAAATGATACCAATATTGAAAGAAATACTAAAACTATTACCTCCACTAAGCAAAATAGAACAACATATCTTACCCTCCCCGGATGAAAACAGGGAATTCGATGAATCACCCCAACACACCTTGGACGAAGCCGNCTCCTAACTGCACCGCAGAAACTACTACAACAGTAATTGAAGGTGCAGGATTGATCAAGTCGCAGCTTCCAATCATATTCGGACTACTTAAAACAATAAATATTTCAGAAATGGCACCAATATTGAAAGAAATAGTAAAACCATTACCTCCACTAAGCAAAATAGAACAACATATCTTACCCTCCCCGGATGAAAACAGGGAATTCGATGAATCACCGCAACACACCTTGGACGAAGCCGAGGAAATAGGTCTCCATCACCAAGAGGACTATCATCAACGAATCTTCACCACCACAAACGGCATCATCACAACTATCATTTCCCTGTGCATGATCACAGCCAGTTTCTGCGCATACAGAGAAGGCCTGTCGATCATAGGTATCCTGTCCTGTTCCTCCTGTTGTCGTGAACCCAGGAGACAGAGGAAAGTCCAACGAAGAGTCTCCATTGGAGCCCCAAAAATCCGAAAGGCTCAACGAAACACCGGTGGAACTGACGAACATAACGCAAATGCCGATGCCCAGTTATCCAGTGCCATCACCACCGCCAAAAGAAACAGCACACACCATCCGCTGTCGTCATCAACTACATCTAGAAAAGTCAGATAAGTCAAGAAATAAAGGTAATAACAAGGAGATAACAACGAACTAGAAATTTCAAAAGAAAAAAAAAGGGAAAATATATTTTCAACCATACGATACAATAAAAAAAAAAAAAAAAAANCCGCTGCCTCCGCAACCTTCTCCTCTAATAATAATAATAATAATAATAATAATAATAATAATAATAATAATGATAATGATAATAATAATAATAATAATAGTTTAAAATCTTTAAGTATATAAAATATATATATATATATATATATATATATATATATATATATATATACACGCAGATGCATATACATATAGCACGAACACTTGAAAAAAAAAATTATTAAACTAAAAATTTGTTAATAAATAATTGGAAATAACAATTAATTAGTAATAACAAATTGTTATTGCCCAGAGAAGAGAAAATAAAAAAAAGATAGAGCCCAGGCACGTGGGTGTGAGGAACCATATATAGCTCATCCTCCACTCCTCTTGGTGCGAATGTCGCACAAAGAGGAATGGAGAAGAATACACCTCCCATGCATAAGAGCTTGGAGGGTTTCCATCGACCGCTCCTCTTTGTGCGACATTCGCACGGACACAAGCCTCTCACCACACCCCCCTCACAACCCGCCATAAGAACTTTAAATTCAAAATTTACCACAAAATACAAAACAACATAAATAAATAAAATAAGTAAGAAACCAACAGATAAAATAGCAAAAAAAAAACCCGAATGTTTGCATACAAATGCAGCGAACTCAAGAAAATAAACCACTGCACACGTGTCAAGAATAAAATAGGAAAGGAAATATTCCAAAATACTTACTGTAATGAATAAAATCCCTGGCACACAAACAAAATTAATCCAAAATACTTCACAAGTCATCGAGTGAGCGAAGGAAACTGACAGGTGAATCGGAAATATAATGTAATCCGAACTCCCAAGAATGTAATCGTCAGCACCCAGCCGCTCACGGCCACCGCCCGGTGCACGGTTATCCAGCAAAGTAACTTAATACATATTACACATAAAAATTAAAACTCCAACTCCTCAAAATTGCTTCCAAAATGCAATTGGAAACAATTTTGAGCGGGGGCTGTAATGTCCAAAAATTTTATACTAGGAATTTAAGACCAGAATAAATTTTATGTAAGATTATAATTATAAGTTATATTATAATTTCAGGCAACTAAGAACCGAATCCACAATTATAAATTGAACTGAGTGCATTTCATCAACTGGACTCAATTAAAAATTCCAAAGACACCAGAATCGAGTTCAAAAGTGATGAAATGGCACACTCAGCATGCCCCAATTACTCAATACTAAGATTCGCACGCGAAAGAACGATTGAAAACCGATTAATTAAGACCCCAAAAACTGAATAAACTACTTCCCCATGAAAATCAAAAAAGTGGGAACATTCATACGACATTTTCCACCAATTAAAAATGGACTCGTTGGAGCCCATGTGACAAGTGACCCCAAAATTCATATAAAAATGTCAGAAAAATCAAAATTAAACAGTCTTGAAGCAGCGACGGAGCAGTAACAATTCTGGTGGAAATAGTTCATTTAATCGGTCCGGTTTTTCAATCCTTCCTTCGATTACGCGGGATAGTACTGAATTAATAGTAAGTTACGAACAATTGAAATTATCCGGGAATAAAATTTCTTTAACCGAGAGTGGTGACTTTTCTTGCAAATAAGGAATTCGTTTATTGTAACGCGTTGTGGACAGTCTCAACCAAACTCTTAAAATCTTCAACTCCAACTGCCAAAAATTCATTAAAATATTAACGAGTAGAAGAAAGTGTTTCCGTGAAAGTATCCATAATAGCCTTTAGCGCGACTAATTGCTGGTGAGGAAATTACGGATTTACCCAGGGATCTACAAATACATCCAATAATTTATAACTAACAGACCGAATTGTGAGTAACAAAATTTGTAAACCCAAATTTGAATCCTTCAGATCATTCCAGGGATAGGAATTTCAGCTACCTAGATTTCTGTAAAATCCCGCTCATGTTTTTGTAAACCGAGTAGTTATACAAAATATATTTAAATTCAAATTTGAGTCCCACTACAACTCCAAATATCTTGATTAGAAATTCGTCTCAGCTGAAGCCCTATCCTTAAATCAAGCCCTTTTTCCCTTATATTTTAAAAAAAGTTAAGAGTATAAAACTTTGCGTCGTCCGATAATTATAAAATTCAATAATTTNAATTGCTGGTGAGGAAATTACGGATTTACCCAGGGATCTACAAATACATCCAATAATTTATAACTAACAGACCGAATTGTGAGTAACAAAATTTGTAAACCCAAATTTGAATCCTTCAGATCATTCCAGGGATAGGAATTTCAGCTACCTAGATTTCTGTAAAATCCCGCTCATGTTTTTGTAAACCGAGTAGTTATACAAAATATATTTAAATTCAAATTTGAGTCCCACTACAACTCCAAATATCTTGATTAGAAATTCGTCTCAGCTGAAGCCCTATCCTTAAATCAAGCCCTTTTTCCCTTATATTTTAAAAAAAGTTAAGAGTATAAAACTTTGCGTCGTCCGATAATTATAAAATTGAATAATTTTAGCTTTGATTCTAATGTGACAATTAAAACATGTCGATTCGACGCTAAAATCCTTCTCTGGACATAACAAATCATAGTTTGGAGCTGTAACTGCATGTGAACGCGTGAACCAAGCCCTTTGGTACGCAAGAACAATAAAAATACATACATTCGTCACACCTGATTTCTCCTGCGATATCAAGCAAAATGTCTAAATAGGAAAATTTTTAGCGAGTAGATTGCTTTGGACATCCACCTAGCATGATGAATAGGGCCTAAAGCACGGAAACGGCTGCCTGTCGCTAAATCTCCACCTAGGAACATCACCACCAGTTCTAGAAACTCCCTGTAGTCTCTATGGATAGTTTTATCCTATATGATAAACAGAAAAATATGAGGTTGGTTAATTAATGGCGGAATTTCCACTTTCAGGGTTCGATAGCAATTGGAAATATGAGTACATCAGTTTCATATACATAAGACATTGTAACTCCCACTTCATCTTGTATGGCTTCCTTCACCGCGACATCATGGACCCCGGGGGAAAACTCTTCTTTTTCCATGGTCTCCCACAGTCCTTGGAATCTCTTGAAGGTCAGAACGTCAGGCCCGGAAGTACACTCCATCGATGATTCGAACGCTATCTTCAAAAGCAGTTCCATGACATGGTGACGGCACGCTAGGTACAGAAGATCCCTTCCCAAATGTTCTTCAAGCAAGGTGCATGCGCCATTGATATTGCCTCTGTTACTTGATGTCATATCAAACACCATAGCGCATACCTCGTCTAGGATATCCCATTCCTTCAAGCATTGGTATACTGCTTTTGCTTGGCCTTCGCCGGTTCCTTTTTCAAGCATAGGCACCCCAAGCAGTTGATGCCACTCGTGACCTGATACCAAAACTGGGAGACGATCAATTTCTTTAAATTTATTTACCGGCGCTGACATTTGTTTGCCGTCCCAGTGGACAGTCAAAATGTCGGGTGGTTTCATTTTCGCGTTATCTCGGATGGTATCACTGAGCATTTCACGCTATACTCGGCGATTTCGACGCAGAGTTCACGGCTCAAATGGACGTCTTCCAAAGTCATATTTGCGTGCATTAAAATTACTGCTAACACTCATGCAGCCATACGATCGCTAACTTTGGCTCGGTCGAAGATGGCCGTGATGTCAGGAATTATGATCTTGAGTCGCTTAGGATTCTTGGGGGATAATTTCACTTCATAGGTGGTATCCGTTTCTTCACTGCTATCATTCGCCTCCATATAATTCAGCAACTCAGAAATTTCTTCTTCGTCGAAAACATAATTATTAGGGTCCAGCGCAATTTCTCCAGATGAATCTATGGAATCAAATAAATATCCGACTATTGATTTGAAATTCGTAAAAGAAATTTAATATAGATCATACGTCATATTGAAGAAAGAAAAGAAAGTCATCTTACAGAATTTGTATATTTTTGCAAAAGAAATATTTTTTGTTTGGATTTTTTCTTGTAATTTCTATCGTTTATTGTTTCTATCAACGTACTTTGCTGTAATAACTCAGTTTTTTCCTCTCCTTTGGCTTCCTGTCAACTACAATCAGTCCCCTCCTCCGTATCGATGATTATGTCTAAACAGCCACCGCAACTCAATAAAGCTGTTGCTGCTTCGTTCTTCATTACACTCACTTGCTTTTGATGGGCGATATCGAAAAGGTTGTCCAACGAACATTTAAAATCTATTTCTTTCACTTTATAAGCTGTATTTGTGTCTCTCAGGGCATCGTATTTGAGGATCGTTTTATAATATTTTACCAATTTTTCCAACTTGCTGATTGCGTTGCACTCTTTTATAACCGCAATTCCCGCATCTTCCCACAAAATAACACTTTTCCGCACAACACACTGTACCGCTTCGCGAGCATTAAGTTTTGGTATATTATGTCTCGTATAATAAAAGTAACATTCCAAAACCTGCTTGTTTGTAGGCAATTTATTACTACGAATCCCTGACCTCGCGAAACCGACCAATGGAATCTCACTGTTTTTACGTGTTTTCGGTATATTGTGTGGGTTTGATTTCAACTGGCTACTCTGATGTGTTGACTTTTCGGAAGTTGTCTTACGACTGACTGTGCATAGTTCAGACGAGAAAATTATTTGAAGGTATTTTCTCAGAAGTGCAAAGTACTTGGGGGCTCCACCCCCTCAAACAGAGGGGAAGAACGGGCGACGCTATAAGCCTCATTATAAACTATGTGGAGATGATTCATGAAGGTTTTGTCAATTTTCAGGTCACTCGCACACCCTTCAATTGAATGACTTCTACGAATGGTCAATTCTAATTGTGAGAAAGAATACCTACAATTTCATTTTAAGTAAAAAATTTAATATTTAATAATTAATAATTTTGAAAATAGTATTATTTATTATATGAAAGTTTTTTTAGAAAATTCGATTTCTTCAAAATCGACAATTGATTCGTATCGACTGAAGAGTTTCAAGAAGCAATTTATGTAGCTAAAAGATAAATCCGGATATTTTATATTTATCAAATTCATAATTATACAGTGGTTTACCGACTATTCTCCAGATTTCATAGATATTGTACATAAATATTCCTCATAACCAAACTTAGAATGTAAAAAATAATCCTATAATTATCGGATATTTTTGCAAGTCTTGAGGTACTACAATCAAATATTATCTCCGTGAAGATAAATGTTATATGAATTCACAGCTCTAAATAATGCAATTATTTTTATACCCGAAGAATAAAAATATGAGAAATTTTCCATTAAGTAAATCAGCGCAGACAGACCTCACAGACATTACCGACACTACTTGGCGAGAGACCGCCATAAAGCCATTTGACTTTTCACAGACTCATTAGCTGCAAACTGCCAGTAGGTCAGAAATTTTTCAGGAATTTTAGATTATTATTGCTGCCGGGAGAAAGCGCTCTAAAAATTAGGAAAAATTCATACTCTCTTTTGAGAAAATCCACCATCGATTCGACGCATAGGCGAAGCAAAACTAGAGATTTTAGATTTCTCGGGGTACGCTAGTATGTATGTGTGTGTGCAGGTGTGTGTTTGCTGCTCTGGTGATGACGTCTTTCGCTCGTCGATGTGACGTCGCGTATTCCAGAGTGTGAGATTCTCGTTGATGCTTTGGTGGAGATGAGCTCGGTGAGTCGGCCCGGTGTGCTCGACACTGCCATCGGAAAAGTTCGGCATGAGGTTACTTTCTTATCTCCCTCATGCGTGAATATCGCTGCGAACCTAGCGGGTGAGGTTTCCATCCTCGTTAGCCCGAGTGATCGTGATGCGATGTAGGTGCGATGAGACTGCGGGTGAGGTTGTCACCCTCGTTGGCCCGTGCCGCGCGTACGGTGTCCATTATCGCTGTATTAAGTCTCGTATCAACGGAGTGTTTGGTCTTCCTGGTAGTAGAGTTGATGTTGCCTGCATTTGTGTGATTCTCGACGATGCTTTAGCGGAGGTGAGGTCTGCGTGTCGGCCCGATGTTCTTAACGCTGCCATCGGAATGCTTGGACATGAGGTTACTTTCTTCTCTCCCTCATGCATGAGTGTCAGTGTTCTCCAGCTACTCGTCTTGATCCGTCGTTACCGTAGTTTAAGCTTATTCAAAATAGTATAAAATCGAAACATATGAAACACGGAATGAAGGCGTTATAATGTCTTTGAATGGTTAGCGGAGAACGGCGCGGGACGAACTGTAAGGCGTCCCAACGCATGAATGTTGTCTGCTTCCTCGCCCATTTTCACTAGATTTTACCAATAATGTTCAGAAGTGCACTAATCACGGCAAATTGTTCGTGATAATTTTCACGGTGCAGCACAACGTCTTTGGGTGCTCAACGATGCACCAAGATGCACGAAAAATGGCACGCGTTAACAAAAGCGCGCGCAAAACGATAGGAACACTGACGAGCACTACGCCAAAACCCAACGCTTCTCAAACGATCCACGAAAAACCACGCGACCGAAAATCACTTCAATTTAACGGAAAACGGCACAATTTTTATGACTGTACTGGCTAACGCGTTAATGCGATAACTTTATTTGTCACGTTGCAGAAACGTCGGGCTCACCACTTGTGGGATTCGATGAAGGATAGAAGGGTTTTGTAAGTTATAATACTCGGAATTAGCCTATATATCGAATTGAATTTATTCACAATGAAAGTAACTCTGGTTTACACCATGAGAACTGGAACGAGAGTGAGCTCCCGCGACAACGGTATTAGATCATCCGATCGAGAATGTCCGAATTATTACGAATCGTCGCGAGGATGTCTTGCGACAAGGACGGCGATATATCGGCGACACGTGTCACGGTACGAAATTCGGTTGCTAAGCCGAGATCGAAAACAATACATTGAAATAAATATAAAAGTAGCTTTGCTACATAGAGTAAGTATCGAAGAATTGCCGGTACAATTGGCGTTCACAAATCTCCAGGAGTTCCCGTGATATTGAATTTTTTATGAGGCTCGGCTGACGAGAGCGGAGATGTCAGCATGATGCGGTAAGTGGACTTGGTACGATCTCCGTGATATTAGTACCAGTGTCTGGGGAATAAATATATATTGCAATCTATTGTCAACAATTGATTCCAATTGTGAGTCAAATTCAAATCATAACACATTATCTAAAAAATAATAAGATCAATTTATTAACAAATTCTGGGGGAATATTTACAAATGTACAATGTTACATGCATCAGATATGGCTATTTCACTATTTATCTGATACCACAAGACATTGTGGATCTTAAATTCATCGTCAAGAGTAAACGTTTTACACTGAAGAATATGGATGTTGATAACTCCCAAAAAAACAAAAACATACGATTTTGCAAAAAAAAAACAAGACAAGTACAAACCTTCCATTGAATTTGCTGAAAAAAATCATACTTTCGAGAAAAATTGAAAAATAATGAAATCACAGTAATGCCAAAAAAAAACACCTACATTTTTGCAAACAAAAAGATTAGTATGTATCTTGAAATTTCTTTGCTGAAAAAATCATGCTTTTGAGAAAGGTGAAAAAAAAAAATGAAATCAGAACAATGATACAAGTACTTCTTTCTGTACTTTACGCACTTTAAATGTCCCCAAGTTGACCGCTGCGCTCATGCACCAAGCACGTTTTTTTCTTGAACATTAAATTTTTTTTCAATTTTCAACTTTCCTGGCTTGTTCCCTTTTACTTTCCTTTTTAGTTAGTTTTTTAACTGTTCAACTTTCAATAATTTCAAGCTTCGTGTCTTAGAACATGAAGTTGGATCGATTCTCATCTTAGATTCAAAGCCCTGATCTTGTAGGCTACAGAATGAAGTACTTGTAACATTGTTTTGATTTCATCTTTTTTTTCCACCTTTTTCAAAAGCATAATTTGTTTCAGTAAATCAATCAAACCAAGGTACGTACTTGTCTTTTTTTGGCGAATACGCATGTTTTTCTTTTTTTTGGGATATTTCACATCTTTTTTTAACGTCTCTATCAGAAGATATAAAAGTCAATAGAAATTTTCAAATGATGCCCTGTTTACCCCTTTCTAAGATGAACATAGAAGAATTGTGAGACCATTTTTGTCCTTTGACCCGCAGGTCATCAATTTCTATCCATCCGGAACGATTATTTTCATCTCTGATCATGGTCTTGTAATGCCCATTCTTAATCGACGCCCCTTCGTGGAATATTACACTCTTAACTTTGTAATTAATTCAACATAAGTTGATTTTAATTGGGAAGCACTGATGGATTACTAGATACAGCTGGTGCTGAATGTTTATTAATGTTTGATGGATCAACAAATCTATAAAGCTGAGGAGGTGCAGCCGCAGGAGTATGGTTGGCCAGTGGGTGACTGTAGGATATATTTGTGTAATTAAAAAAATCTGGAGCAAATGGAGGTCCAGTCGAGTAAGGATATGGTGCTTGTGCGTAATTTTTGGATACCGGCGGGTGACAGTATCCGGCTGGTGATGGATGGGCACCAATACATATTGAAACTGAAGACCCTATAGGTGGAGGGGCTCTCATCCAGTAAGTGTAAACCAATGGTGGATGTCCCTCAATATTGCTTGAAGCAAAAAATCCAGTCGGGGGAGCACGTCCACTCACTCACGTGTTCTGTGAATAATGGTTAGCGATTAATGACTGACAAGATCCACTGGATGGTGCATATTCACCAATATTTGTGTAAGCTGCAGATCCTGAATGTACACCACTATTTGTTGTACCAGAAAATCCTGGGGATGGAGTTAGTCCAGTCGACTGAATGTGAGCTGGTAGTAAATTCATACCACTGTTTGTTAAAGCAGAGATTCCTGGGAGTGGAGGATATTCAGTTGGATGAGGGTTTGTTGGTTGTGGTGCATTATTGGTGATTGGTGACCAACCAGAACTATCCGATGGTGAATGTTTATCCACATTTGAGGAAGCTGAAGATCCTGCTGGTAAGGATCCATTGGGGTCAGGGTGGGTTTCTTTTGGAGAATTATTGGTTTTCAATGATTGACCTGAATCACCTGATGATAAATTTTCAACATGATTTGTGGAAGCTGATAATCCTGGATGTAGAGGGAGTTCAGATGTGTAAGTCTGAGGTGGGGGTGGATGTATATCTTTTTTTGTTGGTGCAGAAAGTCCTGGCTGTGCAAGAGATCCAGCTGGATGAGTGAATGTTTTTGCTACATTGTTGGCCATTGAGGGCTGACAAGATGCACCTGGCAGTAAATATCCATCCATATTTGAGGACGCTGAAGATACTGGAGGCACAAGAGGTCCACTGGAGTGACTGTGAGTTCCTTGTGGAGAATTGTTAGTCATTGTTGACATATTTGAATAAGTTGAAGGTCCTGCAGGTGGAGGATGCTGATTTGAGTGAGCGCAAGTTACTTGTGGGGGATAGTTAGTCATTGGTCGCTGGTTAGATCCACCTGATGATTCTGAGTCAGCTGCTTCGGACTCTCCATTGAGTCTAGTGGTACGAGGAATTGTTGAGTTATTATTCGGTGGGAAATTATAGATGCCATTGGTAACTCATTCGGCAGAAATACCCGTGACTCTGGTTGTGTATCCGAATTCACTGTCAACATAACAGGAGGAATATCCGGTCTAGTGATATTTGTGCCACAGATGTTTATATAGCCAGCCTCGTGCTGTTGAATAGGGGTTGGTTGATTTGAACTGAACCTTCGTAAGACCTGGAAAAATTGTTTCTTTCTTTTTTTTCATCTTTCCTGCTTTGCGATAAATAGAGATAATAAAAAGAATAAATATTTTTTAGCAACATATTTCAAACTCGGTCAGAAACTCTCCTAGAGTGGAAAGTAATTCACATATTCATATAATTGATCTTTATTCTATTAATTACCTTTCATTCACTTGGATAATTTTTACTCATATTTTTAGAGAGGGAATTCACAACAGTGATGTCACTCGTTGTTAGGTTATTTTGGTACTTCAAGTGTTAAATCGAAATCTTTAGCAAATAAAATTATATCTGTCAATTCTCGGACATAAATTGTGTTGCTTATCATGTATTACGAAAGAATTTCAGTAATTTTGTCAACGTAAAACCGAGATTTATGGAACTCGTATCAACGCCGAGCAATATCAATGAACAATTTCATAATTTGATTAATACATTGAAGTCGAATAAATAAACGTTGAGTAAATAATTAACATTTTCAAAACTTTCTTGATAAAGATCAATTTCTAGGAATGCTGTCTCATCTTCTGAATCAAAGTCGTAATTGTCAGAGAGCATGACCGAGACATGACGAAACTTTGGGGTTATGATTCTTGACACCAAAAAACAATCGATGAAGAAGAATGTTATTTCATATTTTCCCTACGCAATTTAATAATGGAAATAAACTTTGATGAATCGGAATTTTTTCTAAAAGGTGATTTTTAATTGTTTTCTCTTTGCAATACGTAAACTTTTTCTTAAGCTGTCAACCGGTACTACAGTTCGAGAACCTCGTTATGGCACAAGTCCACGAAATGGACGCCAACGCGTGTACCAAACGTGCCCACGGTAGCGCCATCCGTCCGCGCTATACTCACACATGTTTCTTTCACTGCCGGTGTGAATCCGTGTGCAATCATACTAGTACCCTATCCACCCTTCGCATCGGTGTGATGCACATATTATCCCACAACGCGTCTATGAGCTTACTCACACCACTATACCCTGTCTACTAAAAATTTTCGCAAGGATTAGATTCTTGTCCCCGTCCCCTCAACTGATAGAAAATGATTAGAACCGTCATTCTTTTCGTGGTTTATTTGAACATAATCATAAATTAAGTATGAAAAGAGAAAAAAAAATCTCCAAGTGCGATTTTTGGAAAAATGTCAATTTTATTTTTCATCATTTCATTCGTCTTTTATTCTGCCGTATAGAAGTGCGATAGGTAACTCTGCCGTAATCTTCAGCCGTATAGGGTGCGCGTGGTAACTCCGTCGGTACGTATTTGTCTGGAGACGCTACCGCATCTTCTGATTGGCACAGAATAATGAAATTGATAGTAACTACCACGCTAAGAACCCATTGGATATGATTCATTGCACGTTTCCGTAACATGGCGTGTATCGGGGGAAATCTGTGACTAGCGTAGTTTCATAAAAAACTCAATATCTCGAGAACTACTGGAGATTAGTGAACGCCAATTATAGCGGCAATTCTTCGATACTGACTATATAACATATATTTTTTTCGATTTTTTCGCGACCTGCCCTCATGATTTGTTGGTAATTTTTCAATTTCTTTATTGATTAATTCATTGTGAATTCAATTTTTTCGAGTCTGGATTTTTTCCCTGAAACTTACACCTATTTTGAATGAAAAAGTTTTTCTGCACTTCTTTGATAAAATTCATGTTTATCGAGTTATAATTTTTTTGCGAATGACTCCCCTGGCTCAACCTACAATTTTAATTTTGCATAACTCGAAAATTTTTTTTTTTTCTAATAGCCATCCAAGGCATGCATGGAATAAATCGAGAATATATCCAATTTTTCTTGAAGTTTGAAAAAAAAAAGTCTTTTGATTTAACTGAAGTAGTATGGAACGCAACCATTACAATTTTACTCTTCAGATTTTACCTTTATGATTTCACACCGATAATTTCATTCTCATTAGCTCACCCTTAACAATTAACTCTCATAATTACACCAACGGCTGTAGTTCAATGACCACGCTCAAGGCTACCGCTAGGTGAGGCTCGTTAGGCCTAGTTATCGAGCTCCAGCGTGCCCCCACCTCGGACCAAACTTCGGTGTCCAGGCTTTTGCCACACGTGGCCCGTTTTTCCAACACTGGAGATTCCTACCTGGGTATATGTATATATATCGTCATTTACAAAGTATCTTGAAGGAGATATTTGTACCGAGAGCAAAATACCATTAAAATGAGTATGAAGGACGGTATAATGGGTTGATTGTACGGGTCACGGAAAAAATGAAAAACTTTGTTGTGAGAGATGAAGACTGTACCGCGCAGGAAAGATTTTAGTGCTCGTACCCAAATGTTTTAGGGATCGTCAAAATGAGTCTATTGCACCATGTACCCAAAGTCAATTTTCTGAGATTTCTTTCTGCGTGAAAAAGTGGAATGTTTGTTTAGGGTAAAAGAGATGAGTAAATAAAGTTTATAGTTGAATAAAGTTTGAGTTGAATAACGTTTTAAGTTTAGTTTTCATTTCAAATGGAATAATTCATTCAACTTCAATAAGGGGAAATTTTCTCCACTCCAATGGATCTTCTCAAATTCATTGATTGATAATTCGATATTACTGAAGTCATTTGTTTTTTTTTCGTACCACCCAGGTCGTCTTACGTTTCTGTGCTCACAATAGTTGCATTCTCAATGGAACGTTATTTGGCTATATGCCATCCGCTACGAACGTATTCTATGAGTGGACCAAAAAGGCCGATTATGATTATCCTAACTGCGTGGTTGATAGCCATTATCTCAGCTTTTCCGTTCGCAATTTACACAAAAGTCAATTACGTTGAATATCCTCCAGGTATGTACAACAATAGATTCCATAGTAAAAAAAACGTTACCCAAAAATGATTTTTTTCTGCTTTTTTAATTAAAAATCTAGATTCTGGAATTGATTCTGCCAACTCTGCAATTTGCGCAATGCTCCTTCCTGACATGCCCCATTTCCCATTGTACGAGTTGAGTTGTGTGGTATTTTTTCTCATCCCAATGCTTATCATTCTCATTGTGTACACAAGAATGGGATTGAAGATAAGGAAAAGCACGAGGAATTCTCCAACAAGAACAGGTGAATCTTCCGCACACTGGGATTCACGTCAAGTTCAGTCTAGAAGAAGTATTATCAGGATGTTAAGTAAGTCTTCCTTGTAATTGGAACAATACACTAAGAAAACAAGCAGGGGACAGCGAGCATAGGACAGCGCGCCATCTGACAGTGAGCATGTCACAAAGTGATGTTTTATTTTCTTTTGCCATCAATACATTGATGACCGGCTTCCGAATGATCTGAAATATTACAAACGTTTATAGCTTCACAACACTAACTAGCAGCAAAAAATTCAGATGGTTACTGCCACCTCCATGGGTGCTATCAGAATTCCAATGTGTCGAATACTTCATATGAGCAGGTATACATATTTTCTACCCAAATTTCAAGTTGGTATCTCGATTTTTGCACAAGCTAGAGTGTTTACAAAGTTTTTTTTATGAAAAAACTGAAAAACGGAAATATTTTGAAAACTTTGTATGAACGAGTATATATGTTTTGATTGATTTCAATAGAAGGCCTCGAGATGAATATGGTAGATTAAAACAATCGAAACCGGTCCACTAGTTTTGAAGATATTTATGGAAACCGATTTAAAAACGAATCGCTTTTACTGCAACACCATTAAATCGATCGGGCTGAAATTTTGCACAGAGTTAGTCCTCATTAGGACCCATAATCTGACAAAATTGCAGATTCTTATTAATTACTTTATCTATTTAATTACTAAATTTTCTAAAAATTGCCCACCGGCAAGGTGGCGGTGGACATGGTCACATACAGACATGGTCGCCAAACTTCGTATTTTTACGTATCAGACCATTCTACATCATTTCCAATCAAAATGAAAGAATGTGAAAATGTAATAATTGCAATGCTTCCATTTGTTAGCAAAAATTGTATATTTTGACACTAAAAAGTTCTGCCTGGCTGCGTATCGAATGATACGTATTGTCATTAGGCCCAAAAACCGCGATTTAATCGAGCAAAGCTAGGTGAAATTGACGGTTTATCGGGCCTAGTGACAAACAATTGGTATTTTTTCTTAAAACAAAAAATATATTGGGTGTGTGACTTAAATTTTACAGATTTTTTCTTCGAGCTTAAAATTATATTTAAAATAGGAATATATTCGTGGTCTTTTCTGGTTTTGAAAGGATCGGACAAAAGGTTTCAGAACACGGAACGACAAGTCTATGTAAGTTACATAACCTTTCAGAATAGCAGAGTTTACGATGGCAACTAATAAACAGCACATTCGGCATTGCATTTTATACGAATCCCAACACGGAAAAAATGCTTCTGAAGCACGGGAATCAATGTGTAGTGTTCTTGGTGCCGACATTGTATCTTATGAAACGTGTAATTATTGGTACAAACGTTTTAGAAGTGGTGATTTCGATCTGACTGACCAGCCGCGTCCTGGACAGCCTCGAAAGTTTACAGATTCGGAATTGCCAGCTCTACTGGGTGAAGACTCAACGCAAATGCAACAAGAGCTAGCAGCTCAGTTAGGAGTCACCCGAACAGCTATTTCTCAGCGTTTGCGTCAAATGGGAAAAATCCAAAAACTTGGAAGGTGGGTCTCACATGTGTTGACCGAACCTAGGTCAACGTATGAACACATGCATTTCACTGTTTATCCGGCAATAAAAAAAGGACTTTTTGTGGAGAATTGTGACGGGTGATGAAAAGGATATTTTTGACGAGAATCCGAAACATAAAAAGTCGTGGGTAGATCCCGGACAATTCAGTACATCGACGCCGAAACAGAACATCCACTTAAAGAAGATTCTCCTGTGTATCTGGGGTGCTTTATTACGAATTCCTGGAAATAGGTCAGACGGTGACTGTGGAACGCTACAGCCGAAAACTGAACAAACTGAGCGAAGAACTCGGAAAAAGCCATTTACTGGGCAAGGAATCAGGCAAGTCATATTGCTGCATGACAATGCTCGACCTCACGTTGCTTGCACGACTCAGAAGACCCTCTTGAACTAAGGATGGGAAATTCTCCCGCACATGGCATATTCACCAGACTTGGCCCCATCCGACAATCACTTGTTCCGATCCATGCAGCACGCCTTAGTGGATAAAAAAATTAAAACGCTGGACGCTTCGTCGAGGACTTTATCGCCTCGAAGCCTGCAAATTTCTTTCGCGACGGCATTTGAATGTTACTTGAGAGATGGCGCAGGGTCATAGAAAACGATGGACAATATTTCCAAGATTAAGTTCGTTGTTCTCTATTTTTTTATATCAAATAAATTTACTGAAAAATCTGTAAAAATTAAGTTACACACCTAATAGTTTCCAGGACCGCGAATAAAAGGGATTCATTTTCGGGAAAAAATCTCTCATTTTGAAAAATTTGTCGCATTAATATCTAGCAAGTATAAACTCCCAGAAATAAGTAAAATTTCCGCTCATTGCAAGGAAATTTATTCTGAAAAACCGAGAAACAAATTCGAACTCTGAGACATTTTCGTTTCTATCCACTGTAATTGAATTCAATACGGTTGCAATGAGAAAAATGATGCATCGTAATCAGTAAAACTCTGTGACGGCGATTTCCAAAATTAATCAAACGGAACCCAAATTCTCCATCCGCAGAAAATCCTTAATCGAAGACAGCCAGAGTTTGTCACCTTCGGCCTCTTCCGCTCCAATTTCTCCAAAATTCTCCGAAACCAAAACTAAAAAAAGGATGCCAGCTACTTTTGCGAGAAACTCCCGTTGGGCGCCAGCCGATTTTTGGCAACGCGGAATCAAGAAAACCGCAACCGTAGACATAAGGGAACGAAACGGGAAAAATAAAAATGTAACTGGGATTGGGAAAATCAGATGAAGAGGTTGCGGAATTATGTTTAGGTAGCTCGAGTGAAAATTCGGAGAGCGAGGTGGGATCAGTCGCTCGGTCTTAGGAAAGGGGTCGCAAATGTAATGAGACAGCAAGAAATCCAAACAGAAAGAAAGCCGAATTAAAAGTCCCTTAATCATCCAGAAAATCGGGAAATGTAAAAATCGAGAAACTTTAGTTGAATGGAAAAATACCTTGCATTTAATTTACCCACGTGATTCACATACAATCGCAAAATCTATAATTTTCATTTAACAAAATTCATTTATCGAGAGTGAGAGTAGTCGAGTAATTTTTAAGTGAGAGATATGCGCGAAGGGGAAAATATAGGGGTTCTGGAAAGGTCTTCGCCGATGATCACTCAGCACTGTCCAGTAGCTGGAATGCAGGAGGATCTATCGACAGGTGGAAATCCTTCGTGACGGAAACCCGTGGAATTATCACGGTTAAACCAAAATAAAAATGATAGAAAACTCTGGGGAAGCAATATGCCACTCAAAAGGTGCAATCGTGCCTCCAGCTTCGAGCATGATCTCCACCATGAGCGTCGTGGCGTCACCTCAATTTCAGGAAACTAACGAGCTACTTATTTTCGGTTTTCAGGGGTCTCGAGATAATGAGAAGCCTTAAATTAATCAATTAACTCATTGGGGAACTTTACTGAGCTAGAAGAGCACTCTATTGAGGGTGCAATTCGCTCGGATAAAGAATTATCCCGCCATGTGCACTGCATCCATATCCATGACGCATGGAGAGCGTGCGTGCACTTCTTTCCATGCGTTCTTCCCATCTTATGCCCTTAATCTGGCCTCAAATACTTCATGAACCCTCTGAGACCAATGAGAAACTAATTAAGCATACGAATGGTGGGTTAATGGTTCTCCAAAGTCTCTCATTGTCAGAGAGGGCACAACGGCGTCACTTCGTGCAACAGAGCCATGCGCAACTGCCTCTCGCGGGTTTAGTCGGTAATTTTTCACTGGAAAAGGGACTCACTGGGTTGCTGGACATTCAGAGAGAGGTCGGAGGTCCTGGCGACCATTCTATGCCCTCCTTGGTGCATTTTCATTCATCCAGGCCAGTTTTGGCGGATGCATCTTGACCTCGATTATTCCGAAGGCCTGTGCATCTTTTCTGGAGTAAAACAATTTGGGCTCACTACTGAAAAGTGCACTTCTCTCCAGAGGGGAGAGAATATACCATGGATAAATATTATTTAAAAAACCATTATTCTTAACCAGAGAAAACTCAGAAATAGGAAGAAAAGGCCTTGTTCGCCTTATCTTCACGCGAATGCACTTTTCGCCTGACTGAGTGCACTTTTCGTTACTGTCACTCTCCCAGGAGTTATTGGGAGATCAACATAACCGAAACCGTAGAAACATAACCGTAAGTAATCCATGGCGATCCATGCACTGAGAGGAAAAATTATTCCTGCCAAGGATTGATATTCTCGTCAGAAGATAATATTTTTTCAGAACGAATTTTTCCAGGACAGTCATTTTCAGAGAGTCCAACTCTATCCTCAAAAATTACAGTGATGTTGAACAATCTGATTATAATGCTACATATGACCTTGACAAAATGTTCTCCGATATCTTCCGGATTTTACAAATTGGCGATTTTCTCAGGTAAAGAAAATTGGAATAATTCCAAATGTTAATAATTATTATTGGAGTTTCTTCGAGGTCATATGCAGAAGAATATTCTTATAGATCACCATAATTCTCACGCTTGGAACTGATTTCGGAACACCTGGAAATGACTGGCCTGGAGAAATACGTTCCAAAAGAGATATTTTCTTCTATTAAGAGTATGAAAAAGATATCACCAATAACATTTTCTTGGAAGGAATAAATTTTTTTCTCAGTTTGTAGCTGAGTGGGTTGGTTTCATCTACATGGCCTTTTAACCGTACGAGTGATTCCAATAACCTCACGAAACGCGTAAGCCAGGGAGCGTGACCATTTCAGCTCAACCTTGGCGATCAGTAACGTACACCCAACGGGATGAATGAGATCTCACCGGGAGGCTCACTATCTCGGTCACGAAACACAGTAGATATTCGTTCTACTCAGAATTCGCGTAGATAAAAAAATTAAATAGATAAAACCGTAAATACGAATGACCGTAAATTTTCCCTAAACCGTAACTGTAACCGTAACCGTAGTTTCCCTAAATCCCAAAATAACTGAACGTTAACTGGAAATTTTGATAAATGACTAAATTATTTTTCCTCAAAATGCAATGTTTCAAATTTTATTCGTTGTTAATGTGGATCGATACTATCAATTAATTGTTTTATATTTTCATTTGAATTGAACTTTGATGTTTCCGCGGAGCTGATGTTGTAATGTCCATGAAAGACTAACGATATTGCATCTCTCTACGGTAGGGGTGCTAATTTTGGGAACACAAATCGCGACTCTCTCTCTCTTATTACTAAGACTTATTCATTATCTACTCACTCCTTACACTTTTATTTAATAAAATTTCCGTTTATTTCCTTCCGTCCGGGGAACTCACGTACAGATGGTGGAATATCCCCAAAATTCCGTCACAACTGTATTTAAATTTTTTAAATTCATTTTCACAATATTTCTAGTCGAAATTCATACATTTGCTTTAATAAGGTTTCAACGATACGCTATATACGATATTACATGCTGAAGTGCATAAGTTAGACGTACATCATCAATAAGAATTGAATAAACGATTTAATCGCTTCAAATAGAGGATTGTTAAATGTTAATAAATTAGTTCTCTTCACCATCTAAATAATGATTTCATTTTTAACCAACAAAGATGTTACTTGTCAATGAAAATTGAATTTGAGTTTGAATGGAAGGTTTATTACAAGGTGTCTGAATAAATCCAGGTAATTCATTCAAATAAATCATCTTTCTGGTCATAAGGTCTTCCAAGAAGAACATGTTATTCTTGAATTAATGCTATTCCTGTTTTAAAAATTGATCTACCTGTTCTAAATATTAGGTCATCCCACTTCTTATATCTTAACAAGCGATAACCGACATACAATGATACTTTCATAATATTATTTAGCAATCTCCTCCATTACTGACGACGCGATCCCAGATTGCTGGCAATTCTCGAATACCATATAGAGTTCCATTTTTTTTCAAAATGGAAATAATCCTATGCAACTTAATATCTTACTGCTCTTTGCTGTTGTAATGAGTGCCTGACAATTCCCTCTTTACGTGACCAAAATAATTGATATCACCCGGATTCATATCGGAAGAATACGGTGGGTGGAAATGATCTACCCAACTTTCATTGTCAATTAACTGCCGAACTATGTGTGCATTATGTGGTCTGGCGTTATCGTGTAAAATAAGGGGACTTGTTATGCGATGTTATTGTGCCCATTTGAGAATATTGCCCTCCAAAAACGCCTTATAACGTTCAGATGTCATAGTTATATTTTCTGCATAAATCGTCCAAAAAGCGATCCCTCTTATATCCATTGCAACTATCAACAGTATCTTCCATTTTTGAAGTTCTGCACGTTGTAATCTTGGCGCTGACGTACCTGGTTCCACTCAAGATCGTGATTGATGTTTTTGAAGAGGGGTATGAAATTCGACCCAACTCCCATCTATACACAGGAGCCTCGAAAGTATATTTTTCTTACGACGATACCACGCCCAGTTGCTACGTACAGATTCATATCGAAATTCTTTTTGATCGTCAGTTAAACTGTGAAGTGTCCATGTTGCCAATTTATTGACCAGACCTAAATCTTCGGTTAGTACTCTATGCACAGTCGAATGAGGAATACCAAGTTGGGTGGAAAGATCGTTGACACTCACTCTAGGTGACTGACGAAGAGCTTCTGCGATTCTATCTCTCCCTTCTCATCTATTTGCTCACATTGTTCGAGGGACCCACACCTCAACTTCAGAGGACGTTCGACCTCGTTTATGGGCATTGAACCAGCGTTGTATTTCACTAATAACCCGTGCGCAACTCCTGCAGAGTAATGTAATAAGGGACAAAATTTCAAGAATATTCGTTGCTCCACTACACTCACAGATTTTTTCCATTTCTCGATCGTAAATACTGCAACGTAATTAAAACGAAAAGTATACGATACTGCTATACTGAATGAGCAATGCTATCATGTTACTATTTTTTTCTTCAGATGGGGCAATACCATGTCACCTGAAAAGAAAAAGGTGACACCAGAAGAGGGATGACCTAATATTATGTGCAATTATTTTGAAATCGATAATTTTATCTCAATAACATTGTTAAAAATCTTATGGGATTTTGATGATAGAGAGGTCGGGAAGAAAAGTGAAGTGGGATGGATTGCCGCAGAATAAATTAAGATGAGTTTCGTTGATTGTTACTGTATTTAAAAACTTAGTGCACTGAAAAATACACTCGATGGATTTCTAATAAATAGTTGATTTACCGAAGTGGACTGTATAATCACGGAATATTTTGATAATTGACCGGATAATTTATGATGGTGTTCGATAACTTTACCGATGAATTTCCCGATAATTCTGCCGATGTGTGCCCGGATAATTTTCTGTGATTCGTTCCTGATGAGAGTCGATGGTGTACTGACCACCGTGGAACACGCTCACGACTACGTGCGTGCTCGTCGATGGTCGGGAATTTCCGTAAGGAACGGGGAAATGAGTTGGCCCAAAAAGCAGGCCAGATTTTGAACAGATATTCACAAATATTTCATGATTAACAGGACATGATCTGAAATCTTGACCGAATGAATGTTGACTGCAGAATGAATCACTTTAGAATATTTTTCCGCTGAGAACTTAAGTCGTATTAGTTCAATGATTAAGTGGTCCTTATTGGAAGAGCTTTTCTTTGTGAAAATAAGTGTTTTTGATCCTCAATTTTAATGATTTACTTCAGTTTTGAATTGTAATTTTCAATTTTTCGCTTCCGACTGGAAGCATTGTAATCGATCAAATTCAAGTTTCGGATTTTTTATGTGACTAGCGTATGGGGCGTGCTAGTATGTCTTGGCCGAGAGTATGGTAGCATACTCTACCATACTCAGGCGCCTTCGGCTCGGCCTGTAAATTACACATTCGTTAAAAATAAAATTTGCGCCCTTGTACTCTAATGTACTATTATCAATTCGACTGGTAGTAAGCTTGCGAATGGATCTGTAGAAATTTTGTTTTCAAATTGAGAAAAAAGATTTTTTCTTGAACAAATATGACTCGAAACATTTGGCCTTCTAAAATTGACAATTTGAATAGGCATGTCTACACGACCCCATTTTGAAGAAATGTTTCCATGAGAAAATCAATGATAGAACGAACTTATGTGATTTTATGCGAAAAACGTTTTTTACATCATCAAAACAGTATTGAATCAAACAAAATAAAATTTCACACAGGAGAGCAACTCGATAATACCAACTAGTCTTCAATATTTTAGAACTTGACCACATCCTTCACTCATGTGATGAACTCTCTGTAGGAAAAGGTATATATTAGGTGTACAAATAAGTTTTAGGACACTTCGATTCCATGCCATGAAAGTAATTCAAAGTTACCGCTTACATATGATATGGTGGGGTTTGTTATGTAGTATCAAAACATAAGGGAGTTATGAACATAACCTTAAATTCTATTAATAAAACATACAGACCGATAAGCTATTTATTAGACACTGCAGTCGCTATGAATTCCATCAAGGAAAAACTGTTAGGAAAACATGTCAATCGATTTGTTCTGTTCTTGGCGACAACATTGTATCTAAAAGTACATGTGAATATTGGTATAAGCGATTTAAAGAAGGTGATTTCGACTTTAGTGATCGTGAACGTACCGGGGCCCCTATAAGGGTGGATGACCAGGAACTGCAAGTCTTGCTGGATGAAAACTCTTGCCAGACAGAAAAACAACTTTCAAAACAGCTTGGAGTAACTCAACAGATCGTTTCCTATCGCTTAAACGCAATGGGAAAGATTCGAAAAGCAACAAAGTGGGTGCCACACTTTTTGACTCAAGAAAATAAAGATAGCCGACTTGAGATATGTCTGAATCGTTACAATAAGCAACATAGAAAATCTTTTTTGTGTAAAATTTCGACCGGTAATGAAAAATGGATTTATTTTGATAATCCAAAATGCAAATATCATTGGGTTAACCCCGACGAGCCGACGACATCGACACCGAAGCGCAATATTCACTGTAAGATCATGCTGTGTATATGGTAGGATATGAAAGGCGTACTGCATTATGAACTTTTGAAGTCTGGCGAAACAGTTACTGCCGATCGCTTTCGTCAACAATTAATAAGATTGAACCAAGAAATTGAACAAAAACGTCCATTTACTGGCAAAGGAAAAGGTCCAGTAAAATTTCTCCATGACAACGCCAGCCCTCATGTGGGTAAACCGGTCAAAGATATGTTAATGGCATTATGATGGCTTCCCGATGGATGCCACGTCTAGATTCAGCTTTTTGCCGACATTTCGCAAAAATTCCAGTCTGCATCATCAGGGCTAGGTTGCTCAGATACTGTAGCTCCCCGTTGTAAGGAAGTCCTTATGTACCCCCTGACCCCTGGAGGGGGTAGGTAGAGTGATGGGGGGTATCCCAACCAATCAAGATGTTTTTAATTAAGCAGCTGGTCAATTAAAAAACCAGGAGGACGGTGTGCCAAATTGGATTGGTTTGGTATCCTTGATCCCTATTGAGATTGTTCGGATGTTTTTGGATCTCGAGACCTTCGCGATGTTTTCTGGCGAAATATCCTTGTGAGCTGGCAAGCATTTCTGTCTTGTCATATTGGATAGAGTATCCAGTGTCCATCCAATGTTCAGCCAGTGCAGATTGCGAGATATGGCCATTTTTTGCACACCGTTGATGTTCTTTGATCCGTGTACTGATCCTCCTCCCGGTTTCACCAATGTACACTTTTCCACAAGAGCAAGGGATTTTGCACACCTCTGGGAGACTAAGTGGTGGTCTCCGATCCTTAGTACTGGGGAGCATTTGTCCAATTTTTGTTGGTGGTTTGAAAATTGTCCTGATGTCATGCTTCTGTAGTACCTTGGTAATGCGATCGGTCGTACCTTGAAGATACGGGAGAACAGCCGTTTTCTGATGTTCTACTTTATCAGCAGGTTCACTTTAAGCTGAGTTCTTATTTTTCAGCCTGTGCAAAACACGGTGGACTTGTTTGCTCTGGTATCCATTGTTATTCAATGCTTTATCCAGGAGTTGAAGTTCGGCTTCCAGGTATTCAGGCTGGAAAATAGTGAGAGCTCGGTACATAAGAGAGCTTATCACCGAGTTCTTTTGAGAAGGGTGACGGTGTGAGAAGGCATGGAGGTATCTGTCTGTATTTGTAGGCTTTCCGAAGACTCGATGACCAAGACTTCCGTCCTCATTACGATGCACTAGGACATCTAGGAAGGGAAGGGATTTCTATTCCTCAACCTCCATAGTGAATTTCATGCTCGGATATTGTGAGTTGATAAACAGATACCTCCATGCCTTCTCACACCATCACCCTTCTCAAAAGAATTCGGTGATAAGATCTCTTATGTATCGAGCTCTCACTATTTCCCAGCCTCAATACCTGGAAGCCGAAGTTCAACACCTGGATAAAGCATTGAATAACAATGGATACCAGAGCAAACAAGTCCACCGTGTTTTGCACAGGCTGAAACATAAGAACTCAGCTGGGAGTGAACCTGCTGATAAAGTAGAACATCAGAAAACGGCTGTTCTCCCGTATCTTCAAGGTACGACTGATCGCATTAGCAAGGTACTACAGAAGCATGACATCAGGACAATTTTCAAACCACCAACGAAAATTGGACAAATTCTCCCCAGTACTAAGGATCGGAGACCNTTGTCCAATTTTTGTTGGTGGTTTGAAAATTGTCCTGATGTCATGCTTCTGTAGTACCTTGGTAATGCGATCGGTCGTACCTTGAAGATACGGGAGAACAGCCGTTTTCTGATGTTCTACTTTATCAGCAGGTTCACTTTAAGCTGAGTTCTTATTTTTCAGCCTGTGCAAAACACGGTGGACTTGTTTGCTCTGGTATCCATTGTTATTCAATGCTTTATCCAGGAGTTGAAGTTCGGCTTCCAGGTATTCAGGCTGGAAAATAGTGAGAGCTCGGTACATAAGAGAGCTTATCACCGAGTTCTTTTGAGAAGGGTGACGGTGTGAGAAGGCATGGAGGTATCTGTCTGTATTTGTAGGCTTTCCGAAGACTCGATGACCAAGACTTCCGTCCTCATTACGATGCACTAGGACATCTAGGAAGGGAAGGGATTTCTATTCCTCAACCTCCATAGTGAATTTCATGCTCGGATATTGTGAGTTGATAAACAGATACCTCCATGCCTTCTCACACCATCACCCTTCTCAAAAGAATTCGGTGATAAGATCTCTTATGTATCGAGCTCTCACTATTTCCCAGCCTCAATACCTGGAAGCCGAAGTTCAACACCTGGATAAAGCATTGAATAACAATGGATACCAGAGCAAACAAGTCCACCGTGTTTTGCACAGGCTGAAACATAAGAACTCAGCTGGGAGTGAACCTGCTGATAAAGTAGAACATCAGAAAACGGCTGTTCTCCCGTATCTTCAAGGTACGACTGATCGCATTAGCAAGGTACTACAGAAGCATGACATCAGGACAATTTTCAAACCACCAACGAAAATTGGACAAATTCTCCCCAGTACTAAGGATCGGAGACCACCACTTAGTCTCCCAGGGGTGTACAAAATCCCTTGCTCTTGTGGAAAAGTGTACATTGGTGAAACCGGGAGGAGGATCAGTACACGGATCAAGGAACATCAACGGTCTGCAAAAAATGGCCATATCTCGCAATCTGCACTGGCTGAACATTGGATGGATACTGGATACTCTATCCAATATGACAAGACAGAAATGCTTGCCAGCTCACAAGGATATTTCGCCAGAAAAAATCGCGAAGGTCTCAAGATCCAAAAATATCCGAACAATCTCAATAGGGATCGAGGATACCAAACCAATCCAATTTGGCACACCGTCCTCTTGGTTTTTTAATTGACCAGCTACTCAATTAAAAACATCTTGATTGGCTGGGATACCCCCCACCACTCTACCTACCCCCTCCAGGAGTCAGAGGGTATATAAGGACTTCCTTACAACGAGCAGCTTCAGTATCGGAACAGCCTAGCCCAGATGATGCAGACTGAAATGTTTGCGAAACGTCGGCAAAAAGCTGAATCTAGACGCGGCATCCATCCGGAAGCCATCATAATGAATAATAATATTGGCCGCGAAAGCCTCAAAACTCAAAATATATTAATGGCGTTTCGATGGGAAGTTGTGCCACACCCGGCGTATTTACCAGACTTAGCTCCAACTGATTTTCACTTGTTTCGGAAGATGCAAAACAAATTGACTGATGTGCGATTCAAAACATTTGACGAAGTTAAAAAATGGGTCGATAATTTCCTCGCCTCACAAGATGAAACTTTATTTGCGGAAGGCATCCGTGAATTACCTAACAGATGGCTAAACGTCATTCAAAATGATGGAGATTATTTTGATGAATAAATGTAGTTTACTTTTTTTCGAAAATGAATTTTAAATTTTTTGCAAAGTGTCCTAAAACCTATTTGTACACCTAATATATTTCTATTTGAAAGAACTATATAGGACACATCAAAATAAGTATTTTAAAAACAAAATTGAATTCGGACGAATAGTTTTTGAGATATTGCACAATATAGTTTTATACAAAAAATTGAATATTATTAAAACCACTCATTCGACTACACCCTTCTGAAATCTCAGTTTGTAATAAAGTAATGGCTCGAATCCTGCCAAATTTCAGCTTCCTATCTCAATTTTTTCAACTGTTATTGTGTTCACATCAATTTGATCACGATAATGAAATAGTCAATTACTGGGCGACTCGCAATAGTTAACTAGGCATATTCCGATTCGATAGATGTTAGCGTAAGGAATATTTTGTAGCCAAAAAATGGTCGTTGCATGCAGTAGTTTTCGAGATATTGAGAAAAGAAAAATTTTTCGGAACCGTACCTCAAAAACTACTAGACCGATTCAACTGAAATTTCGCCCAGATATGCTTCTAAATAATACAAATTATGAGTCAACATTTCCCATTTTTATTTATTATTTAAGTCCTTGCTTCCGGATGGAAGCTTTGAAAGTGCAATTCTGCTTGATTCCCTAATTTTGCTTGGACATGACTCAGGGTGGTATAACGCGTCGAAACATGATTTTTTTGAAGAATATCTGTATGCATATATTATTTTTCACTCGTAAATGAGACCGCTGAACGATCATCGAGGGCTCCGACTTAACCTCGAAGACCGTCCAGCAAACAGAGCGATACAAACCTCTCCTAATCGCTCTGCAATTGTGCTCCCTCCGACCAGAGGGTGAGCACTACCATAGTTCAGAATCATGCTGCCTAAGTAGACGATGGGACTCCAGAATGACAGCCTTCTGCATTTGGCCATCTAATATGAAGACACTACGTGTACAAGCCGGGATGATTTCGAAAGCGGATATGAATGACAGCTTCATTCCCCCCAGAGAGCTAGTAATGAGGACAGCCGATTATACTCTGAAGTCCAGATTCAGTTGACGTAGTTCAAATAGGAGTGGTTGATACTTGAGCCGCTTGTCCTCTTCCTTAGCTGTTAAATTGCTTTCAGTTGGAGTCCGGAACTCAATGACATAGAAGATTTTAGCATCGAAATCAAAGAGAACAATGTCAGGTTTGGTTGCAGCGATAAGCCTGACTGTCGAAAATGAGAAGTTCCAGTAGAACTTACACCTTTCATTCACGACGACGGATTCAACATCTCCTGGAGCATACAGCAGCACCGGCATTCTGTCTATTTCATAGGAGTAACGCAAATGATAATGCAGTACTCTCAAAGCCGCATTATGAAGATGAATATAACTCGTAATTGCATACGTCGGACAAGCCGATAGAAGATGCATTAGTATCCGGGGACTGTCTACAAGCCCGACATCGAGTGTCGGCAACTTGCACCCCCATAATGAAACTCCAATAGACCAGGGTGTTTATAACGCCATCCTGACACACGCATATAAAACCCTCACTTTCGGATATCAAGCCAGCAGAGTTCAAGAAAGTAAAAGTCAGCTGGACGGACAGACACTGCTCTTCCACATAACGAAATAATACGCCATGTATGGGCTTGTCAACGTGCTAACGGAGCAAGGTGGAGGGCTCCACCTCCTTGATGGCCGCTCTCCGCCGAGACTTGGTCATACTGGCCAGTGAATCACGAGATAACTGACCATCTCGACCATGACGAAACTCCAGACCGAGGGATTATTATTATTATTATTTTCATTATTATTATTTTTTTTTTCCTCGTGAATGAGATCGCTGGATGACCCTCGAGGGCTCCGACTTCACCTCGAAGACCACCCAACAAGCTAAGCGATACAAACAAGTCCTAATCGCTCTGCAGTAGCGCTCCCTCCAACCAGAGGGTGAGCACTACTGCAGTCCAGAATCATGATGCCTAAGCAGTCGAAGGGACCCAAGAATGACAGCCTTTTGCATCTGGCCAGCCAGTATTAAGGCATTGCGCCTGCAGGCTGGAATCACCGCAAACGCAGATACAAAAGACTGTTTCATGCCGCCAAGAGAGCAAATGATCAGGACGATATTATTATTATTATTATTATTATTATTATTATTATTATTATTATTATTATTATTATTGAATGAGATCGCTGAACGATCCTCGAGGGTTCCGACTTCACCTCGAAGACCGCGCAGCAAGCTAAGCGATGTAAACACTACCTTATCGCTCTGCAATAGTGCTCCCTCTAACCAGAGCTCTATTGCAATCCAGAATCATGCTGCCTAAGTAGACGAAGGCACCCGAGGATGACTGCCTTCTGCATCTGGCCAGCCAAATTGAAGGCTTGACGCCTACAGGCCGGGATAATTTTGAGCGCAGATATGAATGACTCCTTCATTCCCCCAAGAGAGCCAATGATAAGGACAACCAACTTCACTTTATTTGGGTAGCTCAAACAGCAGTGATTGGTATTGGAGCCGTTTCTCCTCTTCTTTAACTGTGATGTTGCTCTCAGCCGGAGCTGAGAACTCAATGACATAGATTATTTTGTCATCAAAATAGAAGAGGACGATGTCACGTTTCATCGCAACGATTGGCCTGACAGTCGCGAACGGGAAGTTCCAGTAAATCTTACACCTCTCGTTCACGACAACGGACTCAGTAACTCCTAGAGCATACAGCAGCAGTGGTGTTCTGTCTATCCCATAAGAGTGCCGCAGATAGAAATACAGCACTCTCAAAGCCGTATTATGTCGATGGATATAACTCGTGATGGCATATGTCGGGCAAGCCGATAAAAGATGCATCAGAGTTTCCGGGGACTGCTTGCAAGCCCGACATCGAACGTCTGGAACTTGCAACCCCATAACATTACTTCGATAGACTAGGGTATTTACCACACCATCCTGGCAGGCGCAAATGAAACCCTCAGTTTCGGACATCAAGCCAGCTGACTTCAAGAAAGAGAATGTCAACTGGACGGAGAGACCCTGCTCTTCTACATGGCGGAAGAATACGCCATGCATGGGCCTATCAACGTGCTGGCGAAACAGGGTGGACTGCTCCGCCGCCTTGATGGTCGCTGTACGCCGAGATTTGGCCATGAAGGCTAATGAATCACCAGCCAACTGACCATCTTAGCCACGGTGAAATTCCAAATCGAGAGACGTCGCTGCGGTATCTGCTACCTTATATAGGAAGGCTTGAACCCCAAGCAACACATGATCATGCACGAACTCTAAGTGCGGATCCGAACCGTTCATGACGTCACAAGCTAAACCGAGGACTAGACGATCATGTAGAGCTTCCAAACTGAGAAGTCCTCGTCCCCCAATCTCCCGCGGAAAATATAACCATGGACTCGAAGAGCGTGGACGGAGACTTCGGTGGATATTCACCAGCTTGCACATATCTCTGTCCAGCTGATTCAGTTCACCTCTACTCCACCTGAGAACTCCAAAGGAGTACAGAAGCACCGGGACAGCGAACATGTTCGACGCGGTGACTTTATTCTTCCCGGAAACTACGGATTTCTAGACTTTCCGCAGCCGCCGCCGGTACTCTCCGCAAAGAGTCTCCTTGACTGCCTCAGCGTCCACTACGGAACGCTGATTGAAGCCAAGATATCGATATGACTCTTTGGCGCCAAGATGATGTATGACGCTTCCATCCACACGCTGAACATCACCCATCTCGTCACTGACTTTGCCCCTCTTTAGATGGAAAACAGCGCACTTGTCCAACCCAAATCTCATGCCAACCGCACGTGAATACACTGCGACAACGTCAAGCAGAAGCTTGAGCTGGCGTTCTCCTGAGGCGAATAACTTCAGCTCATCTAGGTAAAATACATGGCTAACCTGGTGCCTTGATATCCTCCAACACAACGCAGCGCAACAGAGAGCGGCATCAGTGAGATACAGAACAGAAGAGGACTTAGGGTGTCACCCTGGAAAACTCCTCTCCTGAATTGCACCAACCCTGAATTCGGCTTCCCCTCACCAGATTTTATAGTGAAGCGCGTCCTCCAGAGAGGCGCAAGATCTTTAATACATCTCCCTATGTTGTCTTCTACCGCCAGGCATTCGAGAAGCATGAAACTGAGCTCATGGCTCATGCTATCAAATGCCTTGGGATAGTCGACCCAGGCCACCGACAGATTACGATGGTACTGCAACGAATCGCGCAATACACAGCGATCGACCAGTAAACCTTCCTTGCAAACTGACAGTCCCCTCTTCGCTCCTCGTTCTTCATGAATCTGCTGCCACACTGGCTGTATATTATGGAGGATACGCTTATTTAAGATGCCGGTGAAGAGCTTACATAGTGTATTCAGACAAGTGATCGGCCAATAATTCGCCGGGTCAGTCAAGTCTCCCTTCTTCAGGATCAGCACAGTCCTCCCCTCCACCAACCACTCAGTAACAGACTCACCGCCGTCGAGGAACGCCGTGAATATTCGAGCCAGATAGACATGCACAGAGGTAAACCTCTTCCACCAAAAGGCGTTAGTACCGTCAGGACCCAGAGCGGCGTGGTTCTTCATACCTAGCAAAGCAGACCGAACCTCGTCCTGAGTGACTCGTGAAAATTTCATGCGCTGCCGACGATGTTTTTGACAAAACACGTGAAATTCCATACAGATCTCCCCAGAATTCTTCAACTCGCTCAACTGAAGGCAGCTTATCCGACGCAGGCGTAGGCGGCTTGAACCAGCGACTGGGATCAGAATGGAAGACAGAATTGTCTACCACTCGACGCAACCGCTGTTCCAGAGACCGCTTCATAGTCCCCAGAACGCGCACCTTCTCAACAAACCTCTCCTCAATCAAGAGGAGGACTGCTTTATTCAGTGTGTGATGATCGTAGCTCAAATTCGCGGATATTTTACCAATGCGCGCCGTAAAAGGCTTACCACCGATGATGAAGTCAATCACACACTAAATGCACGACGGCTGCTTCCCAGCCTCATCGCCTTTACCTTGGAGATGTGCAATGCGCCTTCGCGTTTTCACCTCAAATGACCCTTTACTTGGGTTCTGAGGCTTCAAACGAAGAGCCGCATCATACACAGCCCAGTTCAGATCGAGCAAGTTGATATCCGGAGGAAGGACTGCGGCCAGACCCGCATTCTCAATGGCCAGATCTTTAGGCCTGAGACAGAACTTTCCTGTGAATCTCTCTCGTCTTGCTCCTATATCAGGCGACGACCCCTGAGGCTCCTCATGGCTCTATTGGGTCGGCTGCTCTGACTGTATATCCTCACTCCTCTAAGATACCACAAGAGGAGGAGGATCCATCAGCCTCCGTGGAACGACAAGCAAATCATATCCCTGTCGGCGCAAGCGAATGGCTTGATCTCTCAGATGCTGAATTGTGAAGTGCGACAACTCAGGGTGCATTGCGCACCACAAGCTTCGCATTCTTGCCATGTAGCCCACTTGCGCCGGCACACTGTCCTGCCAAAATTGCATGAGGTCCTCCTTGAGTTCCTCCGTCCACCTAATCCTTTGGACAGCCGGGTTGTTACCATTGGATCCAGATCGTTCACCCCTCCCAACTGATCCGCGGTCCCCATCCGAGAGGAACCGATTGTGGGAGGCTCTGCCGCGGCTCGATGACGGAACCGGGTATAGGTGCCGCCGGGTCGTTAGCCCGACACCACTATTGCGGATATGCCGGGCGATGGGTTCGCCACACTCCCTATGCCTATCATCATTTTTTTTTCTCGTGAATGAGATCGCTGGATGATTCTCGAGGGCTCCGACTTCACCTCGAAGACCACCGAGCAAGCTAAGCGATACAAACAAGTCCTAATCGCTCTGCAGTAGTGCTCCCTCCAACCAGAGGGTGAGCACTACTGCAGTCCAGAATCATGATGTCTAAGTAGTCGACGGGACCCAAGAATGACAGCCTTTTGCATCTGGCCAGCCAGTATTAAGGCATTGCGCCTGCAGGCTGGAATCACCTCAAGCGCAGATACAAAAGACTGTTTCATGCCGCCAAGAGAGCCAATGATCAGGACGATCAGCCTGACCCTAAACCCGCGTAATATGGCGTAGGCAAGTTGGTATGGCGTAGGGAAGTTGGTATGGCGTAGGGAAGTTGGTACGGCGTAGGGAAGTTGGTATGGCGTAGGGAAGTTGGTATGGTGTAGGGAAGTTGGTATGTCGTAGGGAAGTTGGTATGGGGTAGGGAAGTTGGTATGGCGTAGGGAACTTGGTATGTCGTAGGGAAGTTGGTATGGCGTATGGAAGTTGGTATAGCGTAGGGAAGTTTTATGGCGTAGGGAAGTTGGCGTACCCACCGCCCATCAGGATGGTGGTCCATCCTGCTGCAATAGCCGTGTTAGTTGCGGGCTAACTACCCGTAACTTCCAATCCCCGGTTCTACCAACGAGTCGCGGTACAGCCCCCCACAGATGGTCCGTTTCGGATGGGGGGCCATGGATCTGTTGGGAGGGGCGACAGATCTGGATCTAACAATGGTAACAACTTGGCTGTCCATAGGACAGCCGGAGAAGCTAGGATAGGTCGGAGAAGCTCAAGGAGGTCCTCATGCAATGTTGGGTGGATAGTCAGCCGGCGCAGCGTGGATACATGGCGCGGATGCGGGGCTTGTGGTATGCTATGCACCCCGAGTATGCACATTTTAGCATACAGCATCTTCGAGATCACGCCAGTCGCTTGCGTCGGCAGGACTATGATTTGCTCGCCGTTCCACGACGGCTGTCGGGTGGTCGTTGCTCTCAGATTTCTGTGAGAAGCGTTAAGCCTCAGCTGGAGGAACCTACCCGTCATAGTGATGAGGTGCCGGGGAGAGCTTCGAGGGATATGGGATCAAGGGGGGAGATGGTCACGGGGAAGTTCCGTATTCAGCCTGACGATCTGGCGTTAGAGAATGAGGCACTGGCTGTTGTGCTCTCCCCGAACGTTAGCTTGCTCGACATAAACTGGGCTGTATATGAAGCAGCGCGCCGTCTAAAGCCGCGAACCCTTGCAAGGGGATCGTTTGAGCTGAAGATGAGGAGGCGAATTGCACAGCTTCAGGGGAAAATCGAGATGGCTCGAAAGCAGGCGTCGCAAATTCAGTGTGTGATTGATTTCGTCGTAAGTGGGCGAAATTTTACGTCTCCAATTCGCAAAATATCTGCGAACTTGCGGTATCATCATCACACACTGAATAAGGCAGTCCTCCTTGTTATCAAGGAGAGATTTGTCGAGAGGGTTCGAGTTCTGGGGGCTACAAAGCGGTCCCTAGAAAAGCCATTGCGGCGAATGGTGGACAATACTGTCTTTCATTCCGACCCCAGCCGGTGGTTCGCGCCTTCAGCGCCTGCACCCGACAAGATGCCATCAGTCGAGCAGGTTGAGGAATTATGGGAGGCACTTTACAGTCACGTTCCGCGTCTCATGACGGAGACTCCAGCTCTTCAAGAATTTCGTGCGTTTTGTGAAGAACATCGTAGGCAGCGCACGGAATTCACCCCAGTCACTCAGGAGAAAATTCAAGCTGCGCTGCGAGGCATGAAGAAACATGCCGCTCCGGGTCCAGATGGCATCAACGCCTTTGGGTGGAAGAGGTTTACCTCGGTTCGTAGCCACCTGGCTCGGATTTTCACATTGTTCATCGACGCTAGCGTGATACTTCCTGAGTGGTTGGTGGAGGGAGAACTGTGCTGCTTCCGAAGACGGGAGACTTGTCTGACTCGGCAAATTACCGGTCGATCACGTGCCTGAATACGCTCTATAAACTCTTCACAGGAGTCTTGGATGAGCGTATCTTGCACGATGTACAACCCGTGTAGCGACAGATGTATGAACAGCGGGGGCGAATCTGTTCTGTTATTATTATTAATATTATTATTTTTTGACACTCGTAAATGAGATCGCTGAACGATCCTCGTGGGTTCCGACTTCACCTCGAAGACCGCCCAGCAAGCTAAGCGATACAAACTTTTCCTAATCGCTCTACAGTAGTGGTCCCGCCAACCAGAGGGTGAGCTCTACTGCAGTCCAGAATCGTGCTGTCTAAGTAGACGGAGGGACCCAAGAATGACCGCCTTCTGCATTTGGCCAGCCAAAATGAAGGCTTGACACCTACATGCAGGGATGGTGTTTAGCGCAAATATGAATGACTCTTTCATTCCCCCAAGAGAGCCAATTATCAGGACAACCAACTTTACTGTAAATCCCCGATTTATTTAACGTAGCTCAAACAGGAGTGGGTGGTATTTGAGCCGCTTCTCCTTTTCTTTCACTCTGATGTTGCTCTCAGCCGGAGCTGAGAACTCAATGACATAGATGATTTTGTCATCAAAATCAAAGAGGACGATGTCAGGTTTCGTCGCATCGATTGGCCTGACAGTCGCGAACAAGAAGTTCCAGTAAATCTTACACCTCTCGTTCACGACAACGGACTCAATATCTCCTGGAGCGTAAGGCAGCACCGGCGTTCTGTCTATTCCATAAGACTGCCGCAAATGATAATAGAGCACTCTCAAAGCCGCATTATGACGGTGGATATAACTCGTGATTGCATAAGTCGGACAAGCCGACAAAAGATGCATCAGAGTTTCCGGAGATTGCTTGCAAATCCGATATCGAGTATCCGGAACGTGCACCCCCATAACACGACTTCGATAGACAAGAGTGTTTATCACGCCATCCTGACATGTGCAGATGAAACCCTCAGTTTCGGATATCAAGCCAGCTGACTTCGAGAAGGCGAATGTCAGCTGGACGGAAAGACCCTGCTCTTCCACATGGCGGAAGAATATACCATGCACGGTCCTATCAACGTGCTGGCGGAGCAAGGTGGACTGCTCCGCTGACTTGATGGTCGCTCTACGCCGAGGTTTGGCCATGATGGCTAATGAATCACTAGCTAACTGGCCATCCCGGCCGCGACGAAATTCCAAACCAAGGAAAGCTGCTGCCATATCCGCTGCCTCGTATAGAAAGGCTTGACCCCCATGGAGCTCACGATCATGCACCAACTCCAAGTGTGGATCCAAGCCATTCATGATGTCACAAGCTAAACCGAGGACTAGACGATCATGAAGAGCCTCCAAACTGAGAACTCCTTGTCCTCCATGCTCTCGCGGAAAATACAACCGCAGAGTCGAAGAACGTGGATGGAGACTCCTATGAATGTTCATCAGCTTGCGGGTATCTCTGTCCAGCTGCTCCAGCTCAAATCTACTCCATTTGAGAACACCAAAGGAGTAAAGATGCACCGGGACAGCGAACATGTTCGTTGCTGCGACTTTATTCTTGCCGGAAAGTTTGGACTTCCAAACTTTCCTGAGCCGCCGCCGATATTCCTTGCGAAGAGCCTCTTTGACTTCCACAGTTTCCACTACGGAACGCTGATTGAAGCCAAGATATCGATACGACTCTTCGGCGCCAAGATGATGTATGACGCTTCCATTTACAAGCTGAAGATCATTCACCTCGCCACCAACCTTGCCCCTCTTCATATGGAAGACGGCACACTTGTCCAATCCGAAACTCATGCCGATCGCACGTGAATACATTGCGACAGTATCAAGCTGAAGCTTGAGTTGCCGCTCTCCTGAGGCACAACTGGTTTTTTTCATTTATTATTATTATTANTGCAGATGAAACCCTCAGTTTCGGATATCAAGCCAGCTGACTTCGAGAAGGCGAATGTCAGCTGGACGGAAAGACCCTGCTCTTCCACATGGCGGAAGAATATACCATGCACGGTCCTATCAACGTGCTGGCGGAGCAAGGTGGACTGCTCCGCTGACTTGATGGTCGCTCTACGCCGAGGTTTGGCCATGATGGCTAATGAATCACTAGCTAACTGGCCATCCCGGCCGCGACGAAATTCCAAACCAAGGAAAGCTGCTGCCATATCCGCTGCCTCGTATAGAAAGGCTTGACCCCCATGGAGCTCACGATCATGCACCAACTCCAAGTGTGGATCCAAGCCATTCATGATGTCACAAGCTAAACCGAGGACTAGACGATCATGAAGAGCCTCCAAACTGAGAACTCCTTGTCCTCCATGCTCTCGCGGAAAATACAACCGCAGAGTCGAAGAACGTGGATGGAGACTCCTATGAATGTTCATCAGCTTGCGGGTATCTCTGTCCAGCTGCTCCAGCTCAAATCTACTCCATTTGAGAACACCAAAGGAGTAAAGATGCACCGGGACAGCGAACATGTTCGTTGCTGCGACTTTATTCTTGCCGGAAAGTTTGGACTTCCAAACTTTCCTGAGCCGCCGCCGATATTCCTTGCGAAGAGCCTCTTTGACTTCCACAGTTTCCACTACGGAACGCTGATTGAAGCCAAGATATCGATACGACTCTTCGGCGCCAAGATGATGTATGACGCTTCCATTTACAAGCTGAAGATCATTCACCTCGCCACCAACCTTGCCCCTCTTCATATGGAAGACGGCACACTTGTCCAATCCGAAACTCATGCCGATCGCACGTGAATACATTGCGACAGTATCAAGCTGAAGCTTGAGTTGTCGCTCTCCTGAGGCACAACTGGTTTTTTTCATTTATTATTATTATTATTATTATTATTATTATTATTATTATTATTATTATTATTATTATTATTATTATTATTATATCGGAGGGGCGCGGGAGGCGGGTTAATGAGAGTAAAAGTGAGAGTAAAGAATGAGGATTAGTTGTGAGTAGTAAGAGGCCGAGATTTGGGAATTTTCCACGCTCCCTCCACCCTTTTTCCAGGAAGACGTGCACGTCCCCTCTTCCCTCCTCGGCGGTGTCTTTTGAAGAGGACGTCAGCCCGCTGGGGGACCCCCTGTGGTGCAGGGTCTCAAAGTTTGTGCCCAAGGGTCGCAGGAAGTGGGTGGTGTGTAGAAAAGGTATGGTGGGAGAAAAATGGGTGGTGGTAAAATGATATAACTATATAACGCCCAATTCATACGATTACATAAATTATTTATTCAGAAATTATTTTTATTGTCTACGATACATAATTTTCTTAATTGTTAAAGATAATAATAATGGCGATGATTATTAATATTAATCAATTGATCAGGCTACATATAATTTTTTAAGTAGAACGTTGATTACAATGTATAATACCTTTGCCAGATAAACTCTGAAAAGATTTACGTAAATTTCTATGATTATAATTTCTTTTTTGAGTAATTTTTTTGAACATTTTCACAATAATGCGAGCATTACGTTTTGTGTCTGAAGTAAATAGTTTATGGAAAGACTGTCAAGACCGATCATTGAACAACCAGTGAAGCACAGTAATGCAGCACTGGCCACAAACATCAAACGATATATCTTGGAGTCTTTTCTGGCTCCATTCATATACATGGCAATTTTGCTTAAGGCGCTGAGCGACTCTTGCATCGAAGGGCGGCATTCCGAAACTGTCGAAATAGATTCCTCGTCCATTTGAACCGAGATAAACGGCAACCCAGTGTTTTCCTGCCTCGTTGTGGTTGTCGGTGTTGATAACGATGGCACAGGGCCGGGAACATGTCCAGGGGATTCGGTTGGCAGGGTAGACGCCTTCAATTGTTGCGTCGGTATGCGGTAGCGCCTTCAGAAGCTCAAGGGTATTCATAAGACGACGGTACGCAGGACAATTTTCGTGGCCTATTGACCCGAGTAGAAAACTTTCATGGTGTGACATCTGCGCGTGAACCTCTATTAAATGGTCCATTATTCTTTTTCAGCCACTGTAGTCGACAATAATTTGTCCTGTTGAGTCAATTTTCAACAAATTATCGTATTCAGCATATAACAGAGATTTTACATTTTGCTCTGTTGCTTTATTGAACCGTACTTCAATGCAAACACTTTTACTCTTTACGAGATTCTAATGACCGGCAGAACTTGCAGATAAACCAGGAGTCAAGTCAATGGCGAATAAACAAAATACGTCGGAATATGTTAGACGTGAAATGTTATTTCCATGGTCACTAAAATGCGTTCCAGTCCCAGCCAATAAGGTGTTGATAGCCTGCACATCTAAGTACCTGTCAAAACACATTTTATGTTGTAAAATATATATATACTAGATCAATCCTGGAAATATCATCCGTCGTTTTCGATGACCTTGCGCCATCGATTGGGCAACATACGAATGCCATCGCTAAAAAAACTTGCAGGCTTTGAGGCGATGAATTCATCGATGAATTTTCGTATATGGTCCAGAGTTTGGAAGCAGCTTTCCTCCAAGGCGTGCTGCATGGACCGGAACAGATGGTAATCGGAAGGGACCAAGTCCGGTGAATAAGTTGCGTGCGCGACAACCTCCCAGCCCAAGCTCAAAATCGTTTTCTAAGTCGCGCGAGCAACATGAGGTCGAGCGTTATCATGGAGCAACATGACTTTCCGGCTCCCTTGCCCAGTAAATGGCCTCTTCTCATCAAGTACCTTGCTCAATTTGGTCAATTGTCAACTGTAGCATTCTGCAGTAACTGTCTGACTTGCGTCCAAAAGTTCGTAATAGAGTATATACCCTTCATATCCCACCAGATCCAGAAGAGAACCTTCTTCATCTGAATTTTTTGTTGAGGAGTGGATATCGATGGTTGACCGGAATTCCATGACTTTTTCCGTTTGGAATTAGCAAAAAATATAAATTTTCCATTTCCCGTCACAATTTATGACAAAATTTTTTTTTCACACTTGGCGAGCAGCGAAAGACAAGTGCTGATGGGTTGACCGAGGGTGGATTCAGTCAGTTCGTGTGGTACCCATCTTCCTACCTTTTGTATTTTTACCATTACGTGTAATTGTTTAGAGAATGCTGCTTGAGTAACTCATAGCTGAGCTGCAAGCTCTTTTTGGATTTGCGTTGAGTCTTTGTTGAGTAATTCTTGCAATTCAGTATCTTCAAATTTCACATGCTGTCCAGGACGCTCCCGATCACTGAGATCGAAATTAATTTCTTTAAAGCATCTATGCCAATATTTACACGTATTATAAGACATAAATATTCGTTCCGAGAGTAGAACAAATCGATTCGTGGGCTGCAGTTGCATTTTTTCCTTGTTGGAACTCGTACAGAATACAGTGCCGAATGTGCTGTGTATCGGTCGCCATCTTATATACTACTCTTTTGTGAAGTAATGCAGCTGTTCCAGACATAACATATATCGTATTAAAAACTGTGAGTTTCACTCTTCAGAATCGGAAATGGGCACATAAATATTTAAATTTTAAATAAGATCACCCACTCAATGAAAAAAAAGCTCAAGATTAAGCTACACACCTAATATAATTCTTCGTTTAAAAAGGAACTCATGATGATAGTCCTGAGGCTTTCACTTTGTAAGGAGGGTTTATCCGTGCTTTTTTCAAGTTTTTACGAGTACGATGTACAAGAGATTTGCGTCGTGTTTCACCTTTCCCTGTCTCACGCTCATCGACTCCTCGTGCTCATCCTCGTCCTCCATTGCCCAGAAACACCCGAGGTATGTTTAGACTTTGAAGATACACCGCACAATGTTCTCATCCGTTAGCTGAATATGCTTTTCGTGTTCTGACCACATCTTGTATCAGATGAACAATATTAACGCCGGTTAATGATAGCCCATCCAAAGTCACTTGTCCTTTTGAATCCCACTCGCATCTTTTTCCAGTGTCAACAGCATCAGTATATTCAAGTATACCCGAGGCTTTTCGTTGGTATACTGCAGGTACAGTAGCCACAATAGCTTTTGGCTCGTATCGTGCATCAGTCGCCGTTTCGTGGGGGGCCGCCGCTTCTTACACAGGTACCTTACTCTGCTCCATGTAAAATAAATACCATCTCACAAATTCATTATACAATTTCCATTTTTCGTGATCGTCCTTGGATTTTTTCGAGTTTAAAATTTCCGATATACGAGCATCCAATCGACTTGGAACGGTACCAGGAGTTTGAGCTGACAGTTGAATTTTTTTAATCAATCCAGTTAAATCACGGTGAGCATCATGTGTAGAATTTTTTTAGACTTTCCACACTCTTCTGGCACAAATATTATTTTTCGTGCATGTTTCATCGTTATCCAACTGCTGAGATATGTGTACTTATAAGAGGTCCTAATAACGTGGGTAAGAATGCACCGCCTTTCTGATTAATGATTTTTTTCTTGCTGGATAAACTCTGATGTTTATCCGCCAACCCAACCCAATTTTCTTCAATCATTTTATGTTTATACAATTTTGACTCTTGGCAAGTTTTGAAAGGAATATTTCCATGCAGCAAATCCAGAGTGCACTGGCAAATGCAACGAATCAAATCTTTATCAGCGTTAATTGGTCATCGTAGCCTGGGTGGAGCGTGAATGAGCGCGTGTAATAAGGCCGTATTCTTTTCTCCGAGCGACTTGCGAACAGAGCCGCTTCCAGAGCCACTTGTCTCTGCTATTACAGACGAACGACTGGTATACTGAGAGAAAAATTTACTTCTCCTAAAAAAAACAGAAAATTTTCTTGGCACAAGTAATCAAATGGAGGTTTTGTATGGGACAGTTGAATATTTACTTGTGCTAAGAAAATTTATTTCTCACAAATAAATTTTTTCTCAGTGTACACTCCGCGATGAGCCTCCTCCCTTTATATTGCAATCCTTTCGTGGAATATAAATATAGTGATAGCGCTCGCTAGGGCACCAATACATTGGTGCCAAATCTGCAGTTTTTAGGAGTCGATTGTTTCAAATCAAGCAACAAATAGCCACGAGCTTCCGATGTGGCGTCAAAATAGGCCTCCTGTTAAAATATGTATATCTTATGAGCCAAGTGTGTTATTTGTGCACGATCTCAGGGATTTTTGAATACGACAATATAATTTGCATTGAATGGAATATCTCGATGTCCCTTTCCTTGGTGGAATAAATTTGGAGATATAAACATAACACTGCGATTTCTGTGATGACTACCTTTTGTGAATAAGTCGACTATTGCATCATTCGATGATTCATGCATCCAGTCATCTACAACAACCAATTTTGGATTATTATCATCATAATCTCCGGATCTTGGTAGACCTTCACGGAATTCTACAAAATTTTTGTTATAATCCAAACATCCAATCTGCCACTCGGGCTGATAAAAAATTACATATCTTTTTAATTTCTTTCAAAAATCTTTCAACAAAATATGTTTTCCCATAAACTGTGGGTCCACAAATCATGGCAGTGAAGGAATGTTTCAACCCCGTATCCATGCTGCCGTCTGTAGGCCAAAAGTGTTTGACCTGCTAAGGGCGGCTATTACCTTATTGATCAAGGACAATGTGCGTAGGCGTGTACAGGTAAAACGCTGGAGACGTACACTTGCCCCCCTGTGGCCAATAGTAGGACAGTGATTTTTTCAGATATAGAGTGATTTTTTTCTCGAAAGACAGTTTCCCGAAAGCCGTTTACGATGACGGACTCAAACGATTTACCAGGGCCCAGTGGCATTTCTAGAGGAAATACCCCATCTCTAGAGGTCGATTTCGATTGGATAAATAATTCTGATCTTGATTTATTCAGTGATTTCGAAATTCAAGATAATTTGGATGTGGATTTAGGCGAGAATTTTAATCGCTAGCTCTTTGATATTCAATATGGTAGTGATGAAAATGCGCTTAATGATGCTGAGGCGCTCCAAGCCGTTGAAGCTGTTCAATGTAGATTTACTAGATCAACACTGACCGACTGTAATGGTTAGGTGGGTGAGGTGTTGCTCCGGCGGACATCCAAGCTAAGCAGCGTTGAGCTGGGTTAGTACTTGGATGGGTGACCGCTTAGGAACATCTCGCTCGCACAAAAATTGCGGGTGGTAGGCACGGTGTAGCGGCCTAGTGTCTCCATCTAGTCAGTGTGACAGATTGATATATTAGGGCACTGCACAATCGGCCGGTTGTGCGACTGGGGTTTTACACGGTTTCCCGTGCAGTCCTAGCTCGAATGGGGCACAGTTAAGAGTAAAACGGCCGTGATACCGCAGATAACAATGAGAGGAAAAAGAAAGGAGGGGAGGCAGGCTAGAGGAGGGGTTTCAAATCGAGAATTACTTCGATAAAACCAATGGAATAGAAAAAAAAATAAAAAATAAATACTAGATCAACACCGTGGTGAGTATCACATTTTATATTGATAATAATAATGAATATCTTTGCTAAAAATAGTTTTTTATTGGAAACGAAATAAAATTTCAGATACTCAAATTGAATGCAATGAAGAGGTAGAGGGCCCACCGTCAGCAATGAGAGCAATACGAAGTTCTCGCCAGAGATTCCCTCCTTTCAAACTCGACAAACGCGATGGAGTTTGCAATTAACCATGTGCCTGTAAGCTGGGATCAGACCACGCGGGTGAAAGAAGCTTTTCGAGATATCTACAATAATATCATACAAGCCGGTGGTCGCGGAATGAATCGAATGTGCCTCACCTTCTTTTTTTCAAATATGCACGCGTTGTTCGCGTGCGATCAACGGATACGAGTTTCGGACTTAGTGGAATCTTGTGAGTTCTATTGTCCAGAGTGCCAATGGTTTCGACTGCGCCGACACATTTTGGATAAAACTCCATGTGGCTGAAGCCCCTGCTGGTCAAGGAGACTTTCTTGAAAAGGGAATGAAAAGAGGACTCGGTAGAAAATGTGTTCTTCAAATTTCAAATGAAGATGGCTTGTGTTTAGCCCGATCACTTATTGTGGCCAAAGTACACGCCAAGATATTGAAGGCCAGAGCTGACAAGGGCGAACTATACGAGATGTGGTAGTCCATTCGACTTTCCAAGGGTAAAATGCAACGTCAGGAGGCAAAGAGTCTGGCTCGGGCGGCTAGAGTTATTGTTCCAGACGATGGTTATGTTTTAAAGGAAGTTACTCAACACCAAAGATACTTAGCGCAAGAAGGATGCATCATCAAGGTCTATTCTCTCAAGAGAAATAGAATAGATCACCCTATACTCAACGATGGCAGACCTGAACTAACCAGCAGAAATATACCTGCACAATATACCCTGCCTATTATGTATTATCCGGAAGGCAGGCACTACGAGCCAATTCAAAATTTCTCTACTTCCTTTGGCACTTGTGACGAAATTCCAGGTAAATCCTCCAGGGTATCTATGCAGAAAAGAGAGAAACAGAGAGAGTAAAAATTCATAAGTCGTTATCTTGTGGCCGCGATAAATTTTTTATACGGAAAATTAGAGCTACTTGCTACCTTAACTCTACGTCAAAGCTATCTTAAGTTCAAAAAATTACACAAATTGGTTTCTTATCGCGTGAATTGATTCCCTAAATTTTTAGAATAATATTCACTCATCAAATCCGTAAATAGAACCAGCTATTTTAGATATTTCGGTCGAGTTCAGATTTACTTTGGGTTAATGTTTAGTATTTTGAGATCTTTCTACGTAAAGTTCGGTTAAGATAATGTGCTACCCAGTGTTTCCTGTAACCCCTTTTTGGTTTGTCGATAGAGTGAGTACATAGGTCGAGTTGAAATGCTTGCGCTCCCTTGTGCGAGAGTGTTAGGGCTTTCAGTTGGAAGGCCGTGGAAATAATCACCCAGTTGCCAAGACGGATTGCCATTGGGTTTTAGTTCTAGTTTTAGTTTGCGTTTTCGTTGGTAAAGTCCTAATTCCTCTTCGGAGAGTGCCCTCTGTAGATAAGTTACCTTATTCCGATCGTAGATGGAGCGAAGACCCGCTCAGCCATCTCTGTTCAATTTCGAGTTCGAGTAATTACGGTTTTGTTCCGTTAAAATAATTTAGATCCATATTACATTAAAATTCCAATTCAAATATTTCCATATTTTGCGCACATTTATTCACGGAATCGATAATTCCCATTTCCGGCAAGCGCCGGAACGGGAAGCACCATACGAGAAGCACCGTACGGGGCTAGTCTCCACCAGACTCCCCACCTCTACGCCACAAGCCCGAGCGGAAGCACGCGGTTATCGCCAGTACAGTAGTCGCCCGGATTTCGCACGAGTAGTTGTTCTCCTGATGCCGCATTCTTAAAATTAATTTCGGGAGTAATTATCACAGTTAACTATCTAAACATCGTTCCTTTCGACGATCCAGCCCATGGAGAGTAACGGTGTATATTTTTAGAAGTGATTTTCAATGAATTTAGTGCTGTTTGAAGGATAGTCAGATTTATTCCGTGAGATGGCGTTGCTACCTGGCGACATAAGGCCAACCCCGAACTGCATGGTTTGAAGGGAAGAAAACCCTTCGAACGAACCCAATGCTACCTTCCAGCTACCTGATGTTCAACGAGGATCAATTACGCTACCTGAAATGAGTGAATTTAGTGAAATTTAATAATCTTTGCGTCTCGCTCAAGCCATTGATGCTCAATGCTACCTCTTGCTTTTCTACCTTTCGTTTACTCTCTTGTATCTTGCTTATTTCTGCGTCATTCCGTGATGCTACCCATTTTTCGTAATTTTCTCCAACTCACAAGGGTATTGAGAGAAAAATGTGCTATCTAGAAAACGTTTTGGCTACCTTTCACAAGATTCGTGATAATTTTATCGTTCGAGTTTATGGAATTCCGGCTGGGCATGGGGACGCTATCTTTTTGTTACCTTTGAATTTTAATGTTTGTAATCCACGATAACAAAATTTATTCAGCTCCCTATCAGTAAATAAATTAGATTTCTACGCGTTAATCGATTATATGTTACCAAAAGCTACCTGTTTCGGTGGAGGAAACCTCCGTTTCCGGTTACGAAATGTTCCCTTCCGGTAAATCAGCCACGTGGTGGATTCAAGCTCTCTAGCTCATTTTGCTATCCTTTCGGTGGATAATATCCCCGATTTTAATACATTACAAATGGCGAACTATCGGGGGATTATAATAAAAGCTCCCTAAAATCTAAAACCCGAATAATTATCACCCGAAATTAGGAAAATGCGTATGTTTTCCCTAGCTCTCTCGATTTCGCGTAACTACCTAGTTCGTTTTCTCTCTCCCACTCATGCTATATCCACGTGTCCTTTCTCTCTCTCGGATTCGTATCCACCTCGTGGATAATCCTTTTGCTTCTGCCTATCAGCTTTCCATACTTAAAATTATTATTCGCCTATTTTCTAGTCTTCTGGATTTTAAAGGATCATTTTAGAGTATTTGAAATTATTTTGAGTCACATTGATGTAATTTTGTATTTGCAAGAATTTACGATTTTGTATTAATTTTGGCAATAGCGGAACACGTCAGTGCAATTATGTTTTATTATTCAATATCGACTTATACCTATCCCGTTTAGAGTTTAAGACATTGGTTTGTTGGTTTCTCGATCGATGATTGGCTTTGTTAAGTGATGTTCTCATCCACGAATCAACCCCTCTCCACAACCCGCACACTGAGCAACCGAGGAAATCCCGTACCCTCGTAATCTACATTTCTGCGTATGGTTTTCGTTATGTTTCTTGTCGTTATAGGATTTTTGGGGACAATCAGTATTTAGTTTTAAGAAAATATGGTTCTGTTTGCGGTTCGTCGACTCCCCGATGCTAAAAATCGGTTGGCGCCCTAAATATTCGAAGTAAGGATTGAATGAGCTGCTGATTGTTCCTGGAGTCCAGCTTTGTCGTCATGGTCTTGGCGTTTCAGATTTGTCGGATTACGAAAACGAAGGTAATGATTTGGCCGTGTTTGGATAATCGAGAATATTGGGTTATATTATTGCGAACATTGCAATAAGCCCTACAGTTCTCGAGGACATGTTTGAAATAAAACTTCTGAATGGTGTCTGAAAAATCCTCCGTGTGACCCTACAATCATCGATAAAATAGTATGTAACGAGTGTGATTGCGAATTTCACGGTCGATTGTCCTTCGAACAGCATAAAAAAGCAGGGTCTTTCAGCGGAAACAATCCAAACGTATGTGGGCACATAAAATTGTGTAAAAAATGTAGTGTAAAAATTGATCATCGGGAAACTCAGAAGGACGTGTGTAATGAGTGTTATTGCACCGTATGCCAGAAGGACGAAGATATTTCTCATCTATGCTACATATCTACACTGAAAAGTAAGAAAAAATTGACAGTGAAACGCGTGGCATTTATATTCTATGACTTTGAGACGGGGCAAGATGAGTTGATGCAATGAAGTGATGACGTCAACATCCACGTACCATCCCTTTACGTTACCCAAACTGTGTGTGATCGCTGTGCAGACATGAGCGATGACGATATTGTGAAGATTGAGGAAAATCTTCAAAGCCCTTGCCAGTGTGTGTAAACACCGAGAAATAATATCTCATGTCATAAGGCTCACCTTCGGCTCGGATTATAAAGCCACATTCGCCAGATAATACTATTATCGCCGTGTGATATACGCTATTTTATGTCGTTGTGCCCGAAAACCGCGATCTAACCGAGCGAAGCGAGGTTAGAATCGTGGTTTATCGGGCATAATGACGTATTGAAACTCGTAAACACTGTTTACGAGTGTCGAAATGTGACACGCTTAATTACGATATAAACTGGACTCGCGAATATTCGGGAGTTCAATCGTCAACGTAATTCAAGATTGAAACTTACTTTGTATCATCTTTGCAATTTCTACATAATTATCCCGTCTGGATAATTATGAGTTGGTTTAAATAAATAAAGACCTCTTTTCACATCAAGTAAAATGCCGGATTCCAGTATCAACCCACTGTAGGGAAATGTATCTCCAAATAACAAAACCCAGGGATTCCTCCCTAACACATTTTTCAAACAAATTTCTTGAAAGAAATACATACCTCAGGGAGAATATCGTTTAGGAAACACACAGTCAAAAGTAGCAATTCAATGGCTTCTGTGGGGCGAATATTGCGAGAATCATCGAATAATACATTCCGGGCGTACTCGAGAGCACAGAACCAAATCGGGGCATGATTAGAAATAAATTGTTGTCACTCTGGTCCTAAGGCACGCCGCAGGCACACATGCCTACAAGACTGCCTAAGACCCTCGTGACAAAAAATATTGTTCGACACACGAGCGCAGAATAATGTTCCGATTCATATGATTTGCATCGAAATATTTTCATTCTTTTTTTCTTAAATGAGAGGAGAGAAATAAATTCAAAACTTATTTTTCATTCATAAGAACTAATTTTAAAAAATACTTTTTTTTTCGATCCAAAATTTACTACTAAAATGACTTTTTTTTAAAGTGGAAATACATCCCGGAGTGGCTCCCAATGATCCAAAAATTATAATTTTGGTTACGTGGGCTTCTCTAGACCTTCCCGAGCAAGTTGGCTCTGAGTTTCTTGGATTTCACTCTACCGATGTTCCGCTACGACGAGTTTAGTTTTAGTGAATTTTTATTTTCCCGCCGTGCGTTATTCGTATACAGGTGGGTTTATTTCCCCTCTCTCTCTCTCTCTCTCTCTCTCTCTCTCTCTCTCTCTCTCTCTGTCTCTGTCTCT